>NW_027039809.1:0-103039 GCF_034236695.1 Oncorhynchus nerka | reverse complement strand
TTATCCTCTCCTCTTGTATCCTCCTCTTTTATCCTTTCCTCTCCTCTTGTATCCTGTCCTCTCTCCTCTTTTATTCTCTCCTCTCCTCTTTTATCCTCTCCTCTTTTATCCTCCCCTCTCTTCTTTTATCCTCTTCCTTTATCCTCTCCTCTTTTATCCTCTCCTCTCTCCTCTTTTATCATCTCCTCTTGTATCCTCTCCTCTCTCCTCTTTTATCCTCCCCTCTTTTATCCTGTCCTCTCTCCTCTTTTATCCTCTCCTCTTTTATCCTGTCCTCTCTCCTCTTTTATCATCTCCTCTTGTATCCTCTCCTCTCTCCTCTTTTATCCTCTCCTCTTTTATCCTGTCCTCTCTCCTCTTTTATCCTCTCCTCTTTTATCCTGTCCTCTCTCCTCTTTTATCCTCTCCTCTTTTATCCTGTCCTCTCTCCTCTTTTATCCTCTCTTCTTTTATCCTCTCCTCTTTTATCCTCTCCTCTTTTATCCTCCCCTCTCCTATTTATCCTCTCCTCTTTTATCCTTTTCTCTCCTCTTTTATCCTCTCCTCTTTTATCCTCCCCTCTCTTCCTTTATCCTCTCCTCATTTATCCTCTCCTCTTTTATCCTCTCCCCTTGTATCCTCTCCTCTCTCCTCTTTTATCCTCCCCTCTCCTATTTATCCTCTCCTCTTTTATCCTTTTCTCTCCTCTTTTATCCTCTCCTCTTTTATCCTTTTCTCTCCTCTTTTATCCTCTCCTCTTTTATCCTTTTCTCTCCTCTTTATCCTCTCCTCTTTTATCCTTTTCTCTCCTCTTGTATCCTCTCCTCTTTTATCCTTTTCTCTCCTCTTTATCCTCTCCTCTTTTATCCTTTTCTCTCCTCTTTTATCCTCTCCTCTTTTATCCTTTTCTCTCCTCTTGTATCCTCTCCTCTTTTATCCTTTTCTCTCCTCTTGTATCCTCTCCTCTTTTATCCTTTTCTCTCCTCTTTTATCCTCTCCTCTTTTATCCTTTCTCTCCTCTTTTATCCTCTCCTCTTTTATCCTTTTCTCTCCTCTTGTATCCTCTCCTCTTTTATCCTTTTCTCTCCTCTTGTATCCTCTCCTCTCTCCTCTTTTATCCTCCCCTCTCCTCTTTTATCCTCTCCTCTTTTATCCTTTTCTCCTCCTCCTTTTTATCCTCCTCTCCTCTTTTATCCTCCTCTCTCCTCTTTTATCCTCTCCTCTTGTATCCTCTCCTCTTTTATCCTTTTCTCTCCTCTTGTATCCTCTCCTCTCTCCTCTTTTATCCTCCCCTCTCCTCTTTTATCCTCTCCTCTTTTATCCTTTTCTCTCCTCTTTTATCCTCCTCTCTCCTCTTTTATCCTCCTCTCTCCTCTTTTATCCTCTCCTCTTGTATCCTCTCCTCTTTTATCCTTTTCTCTCCTCTTGTATCCTCTCCTCTCTCCTCTTTTATCCTCCCCTCTCCTCTTTTATCCTCTCCTCTTTTATCCTTTTCTCTCCTCTTTTATCCTCTCTCCTCTTTTATCCTCTCCTCTTGTATCCTCTCCTCTTTTATCCTTTTCTCTCCTCTTGTATCCTCTCCTCTTTTATCCTTTTCTCTCCTCTTGTATCCTCTCCTCTCTCCTCTTTTATCCTCCTCTCTCCTCTTTTATCCTCCTCTCTCCTCTTTTATCCTCTCCTCTTTTATCCTCTCCTTTTTTATCCTCTCTTCTCTTCTTTTATCCTTTTCTCTCCTCTTTTATCCTCCCCTCTCTTCTTTTATCCTCTCCTCTTGTATCGTCTCCTCTCCTCTTTTATCCTCCCCTCTCTTCTTTTGTCCTCTCCTCTTGTATCCTGTCCTCTCTCCTCTTTTATCCTCTCCTCTGTTATCCTCTCCTTTCCCCTTAGGGCTCTGGTCAAAGTGCACTAAATGGTGGATACCGAGTCATTTTGGACACAACCTAACACTCTGAATAAGAGGCCTGAAGTTCCATCATGGATGTGTTTTTCTCTATGTATAAAATAATGGTCAGAGCGTGTCCATATAGAAGTATATCAGAGAGACCATGTCAAGACAAGTTCACAACTTTTCTCCAGTCGATACTGTTGAGCCTACTGCTGCACAGTTGGTTGTTAATATCACATTGAGTAGATGAAGTCAATTGGCATAGCCTTGATGTGTTGTTTCTGTTCATTTATCAATTAGTGTGTGTGTGTGTGTGTGTGTGTGTGTGTGTGTGTGTGTGTGTGTGTGTGAGAGAGAGAGAGAGAGGGGGAAGAGAGAGAGGGGGGAAGAGAGGGGAGATAGATATGAAGAGTACACCTCAATAGAGAGAGTTGGAGAGAAAGAGAGAGAGCGAAAGAGAGAGCACCTCACTCGAGAGAAAAGGTAGAGAGACAGAGAAGGTAGAGAGACAGAGAAGGTAGAGAGACAGAGAAGGTAGAGAGACAGAGACGTTAGAGAGACCGAGAAGGTAGAGAGACCGAGAAGAGACAGAGAAGGTAGAGAGACCGAGAAGGGAGAGAGACAGAGAAGGTAGAGAGACAGAGACCGAGAAGGTAGAGGGACAGAGAAGGGAGAGGGACAGAGAAGGGAGAGGGACAGAGAAGGGAGAGGGACAGAGAAGGGAAAGCGACAGAGAAGGTAGAGAGACAGAGAAGGTAGAGAGACAGAGAAGGTAGAGGGACAGAGAAGGGAGAGGGACAGAGAAGGGAGAGGGACAGAGAAGGGAGAGGGACAGAGAAGGGAGAGGGACAGAGAAGGTAGAGAGACAGAGAAGGTAGAGAGACAGAGAAGGTAGAGAGACAGAGAAGGGAGAGAGACAGAGAGCGCACCTCATTCACCCTGGGGCAGAGGCTTTGGCTGTGATGTCCAACTGTGATGATAACCAGATACCATCTGTCACTACAGAACCACTGATAAAAAGAGGGAGATAGTGTCAGGATTTGGCCAGGGTTGTTCCGGTTTTTGGTCACTAGATGCCCCCATTGTGCCTTTTGACCTTTTTGTTTTCCCTTGATCCCCATTATTATTTGCACCTGTGCCTCGTTTCCCCTGATTGTATTTAAACCCTTTGTTTTCCTCAGTCCTTTGCTCTGTGTTTGTATGTTAGCACCCAGCCCTAGTATTCTGTTAACGCTTGTTGATCCCGGTGGACGCTCTTGTGGAATTCTGTTTTTTGTTCTTGTTTATTTATTTTTGAGTATCTTTTGAGGCTTTTTGTGCTATACCTACCACCTTGTGGATTTACCTTTTTTGTCTTGGAGGATTACCTTTGTTCTTGTGGAATTCCTTTTGAAGTTGTGGAGTTACATGTGTTCCTGAAGGACTTCACTTTTTACTACATTAAATACACCGTCTCAAGTACTGCTGTGTCTGCCTCATCTTCTGGGTTCTGCCGACTATTCGTGGCTCAGTTGGTTAAGTGACTGTTTCTCACTCCGGAGACCCGGGTTCGTAACCGGGTCCTGACAGAAACACAGAGCAAAAAATGAACCCAGAGGCAGCCAGTTCCCAGGACCTTGTTGCCATGCTGTCCCACCACCAGGAGACTGTCCAACGCCACGAAGCCGCCCTGGTTCAGCAAGAGGCCTTAATGGCTAGACATTCTCATCTTCTGTCGGAGATGCTGACTTCCATAAAGCAGATATCTGATCGACTTACCTCGGCAACAGTTCCGTCCCAGTACCTCAGATTCACGTACCCATGGCAGTTAACCCTCTGGCTGAACCTCGCCTTCCACCTCCCCAACGGTTCTCAGGTGATCCAAGTGCTTGTAAAGGGTTTCTCACCCAATGTTCTCTCTCCTTCGAGCTGCAACCCTCGTCGTTCCCCACCGACCGGTCTAAGATCGCATATATCATCACCCTGCTGTCGGAAAAAGCCCTGGCCTGGGCTACTGTTGTGTGGGATGCCCATAGTTCCTGCTGTGCCAGCTACTCTGCCTTTGCTGAGGAATTCAAACGAGTGTTTCAAGGCCCAAGCAGTGGTCCTGACTCAGCCAAACAGCTCCTGACTCTCCACCAAGGTCGGCGCAGCGTGACGGACTATGCCATCCAGTTCCACATGGTGGCAGCAGCGAGTGGTTGGAACAACGAGGCGCTCACTGTGTGCTTTCTGAAAGGCCTTTCCGACACTATCCAAGATGAACTGGCCACTCGGGAACCACCGGACAATCTCGAGTCCCTGATCAAGTTGGCCTCACGCATTGACCAGCGTCTGAGAGAGAGAGAACTCAACCGTAGACCTCTAGCCCCTATCAGTCCCAGCTCCGAGTCCCCACCTTTATCCTCGCTGGCTCCACCGGAACCCATGCAGATTGGACGCATCTCCCAGGCTGAGAGAGACCGCCGGATGAGGAGCGACGCTGTCTATATTGCGGCAAACCGGGCCATTTCCGTTCCACGTGTCCCGGGCTCCAGGGAAACGCTCTGTCCCGTACAGACCGGGGGAACTGTAACGGAAACATAACCTCCTCCCATCCGTCCAACTCCCGTCTGCTCATTCCAGTCACCCTTTCCTGGGACAACCACAAGTTTCACCTTCAAGCCTTGGTAGACTCTGGAGCCGCAGGTAACTTCATGGATGGTGTCTGGGCGAAGGAGAATGGCGTTCCCTTTGAACCTCTAAGTGACCCCATGAGGGTTACTACATTGGATGGAAGCCCTTTGGGATCTGGACTTGTCACTCATGTCACTACCTCCTTGCGACTTTCAGTTTCACAACACAAGGAATTGATGAACTTTCATTTGATCTCCTGTTCCGAGTTCCCTCTCGTCCTTGGATACCCCTGGCTTCACAGCCATAACCCTCACATCGACTGGTCTGTGGGCACTATCAAGCAGTGGGGTCCTACGTGCCAAGCTACATGTATTTTCCCGAATTCCCGAGTTCTACTCCCGAGTCTTTAGAATCCATCGACCTGACCCGAGTTCCCGAGTGTTACCATGACCTCAAACTGGTATTTAGCAAACAGAGGGCCACCATGCTACCACCCCATAGACCTTATGATTGCCCCATCGAACTGTTTCCGGGCACTTGCCCCCAGGGGTCGGATCTTTTCCCTATCTCCACCCGAACGAGCTGCTATGGATACCTACATCAAGGACGCTCTGGAAGCAGGCCTCATGCGTCCATCCACCTCCCGGCGGGAGCAGGGTTTTTCTTTGTGGCCAAGAAAGACGGTGGATTACGTCCTTGCATCGACTACCGGGGACTCAATGCCATAACCGTCCGTAACCGTTACCCGCTACCCTTATGGCCACAGCCTTCGAGCTGCTCCAGGAAGCAGTTGTTTTCACTAAGCTTGACCTGCGGAACGCATACCATCTTGTGCGGATCAGACCTGGTGACGAGTGGAAGACCGCGTTCAACACGCCTACTGGTCACTATGAATACTTGGTGATGCCCTTCGGCCTGACCAACGCCCCAGCGGTGTTCCAAGCGCTCATAAACGATGTGCTTAGGGATATGCTTAACATATTTGTGTTTGTTTACTTGGATGACATCCTCATCTTTTCGAGCTCTCTTCAAGAACACACAAAGCATGTCAGACAAGTACTCAAACGCCTCCTAGACAGCCATCTGTACGTTAAGCCGGAAAAATGTGAATTCCATTCATCCCGAGTACAATTCCTGGGATTTGTAGTGGAACCCAGGCAAAGTCCAAATGGACCCCAGGAAGGTAGGGGCGGTAGCGGATTGGCCCACCCCCAAATCCGTTAAGGAAGTTCAGCGTTTCCTGGGCTTCACAAACTTTTAGCGCAAGTTCATCAAGAACTTCAGCTTGGTGGCAGCCCCTCTCTCAGCTTTAACCAAGGGTGGCAATGCAAGGTTTTTGTGGGGAAGAGAAGCTGAGACGGCCTTCCAAGGACTCAAGCAGCGCGTCCTCTCTGCTCCCATCCTGATACTACCGACTACGGATGAACCGTTTGTGGTGGAGGTAGACGCCTCAGAGGTTGGTGTTGGAGCTGTCCTGTCTCAGAGGGGTGAAGACAAGAAGCTTCATCCGTGCGCTTTCTTCTCACACCGGCTTACCCCGGCTGAGAGGAACTACGATGTGGGGGATCGTGAACTCCTAGCGGTTAAGATGGCATTGAAGGAATGGAGACACTGGCTCGAGGGGCTTCTCACCCGTTTCAAGTGCTTACGGACCACAAAAATCTGGAGTATATCCAGCAGGCGAAGCGGTTGAACTCTAGACAAGCTAGATGGTCTCTTTTCTTCAATCGATTCCAGTTTATCCTCACCTATCGGCCCGGGTCGAAGAATCTCAAACCGGATGCCCTGTCCCGAGTCTACGCTCCTGCCATTCGAGATGACACGGACATGCCTGTCCTTCCTGCTGCTAAGATCGTGGCTCCGATTTCGTGGCAAGTTGAGGATACCGTGAGACGAGCTCAAGCTATCGAACCGGACCCGAAAGGGGGTCCTGCCAATCGGTTGTTTGTCCCCAAGGCAGTGAGGACTCAGGTCCTTCTGTGGGGGCACTCCTCTCGCCTCACCTGTCACCCGGGCGTAGGTCGCACCTTGGAGTTCATCCAGCGTAAGTTCTGGTGGCCTACCATAAGAGAAGACGTTGCCTCTTTCGTCAATGCCTGCCCCGTGTGCTGCCAGGGCAAATCTTCTCACCTCCGCCCTCAAGGACTCCTTCACCCTTTACCTATTCCCCACAGACCCTGGTCCCATATCTCGTTGGACTTTATTACTGGCCTTCCTCCATCCCATGGCAATACTACTATCCTAGTCATAATCGACAGGTTTTCAAAGGCGGCCAGGTTCGTCCCTCTGACTAAGTTACCTTCTGCCAAGGAGACGGCTGAGTTGGTAATTAATCATGTGTTCCGAGTCTTCGGCATTCCTCAAGATATGGTTTCTGACAGAGGTCCCCAGTTCGCCTCAAGGTTTTGGAAGGCCTTCTGCCAACTCATGGGTGCTTCTGCCAGTCTATCTTCAGGGTACCATCCGGAGTCCAACGGCCAAACAGAGAGGATGAATCAAGAGCTGGAAGCCACCCTCCGATGTATGACTCGTAACAACCCGTCCACATGGTCGTCCTTCATTGTTTGGGCCGAATACGCGCACAACACCTTGCGCTCCTCCTCCACTGGTATGTCCCCGCACGAGTGTCAGTTTGGCTATGCCCCTCCATTGTTCCCGGACCAGGAGGCAGAAGTCAGAGTGCCTTCAGCCTTGAAGTTCGTCAGACGCTGTCGGCTTATGTGGAGGAAGACCCGTCTTAATCTTATGCGTTCCTCACAGAGGTACCAACAACAAGCCAACAGACGTCGCCGTCCCGGGCCTACCCTGCGCCCGGCCAGAGAGTCTGGCTCTCCACAAGAGACTTACCACTACGGGTGGAGTCTCGCAAGCTGTCCCAAAAATACATCGGTCCCTTTAAGGTTGCCAGGAGAGTTAACCCAGTTTCTTATCGCCTACACTTACCCAGATCCCTTAAGATTAATCCCACATTTCACATTTCCTTATTAAAACCTGTTGTTTTTCTCCCCTTGTCCCGGCAGACAGACCTCCCCCTCCGCCTCGTGTCATTGGAGGCCAGCCGGCTTATACCGTCCATCGGATACTGGATTCCCGCCGGGTGCAGCGGTCCTGGCAGTATCTGGTGGACTGGGAAGGCTACGGTCCCGAGGAGCGCTCCTGGGTTCCTGCCAAAGACATACTGGACCCTGACCTCATTCGTCAGTTCAGGGCTCTCCACCCTGAGAGAGCTGGTAGGAACGTCAGGAGCCGTTCCTAGGGGGGATTCTGTCAGGATTTGGCCAGGGTTGTTCCGGTTTTTGGTCACTAGATGCCCCCATTGTGCCTTTTGACCTTTTTGTTTTCCCTTGATCCCCATTATTATTTGCACCTGTGCCTCGTTTCCCCTGATTGTATTTAAACCCTTTGTTTTCCTCAGTCCTTTGCTCTGTGTTTGTATGTTAGCACCCAGCCCTAGTATTCTGTTAACGCTTGTTGATCCCGGTGGACGCTCTTGTGGAATTCTGTTTTTTGTTCTTGTTTATTTATTTTTGAGTATCTTTTGAGGCTTTTTGTGCTATACCTACCACCTTGTGGATTTACCTTTTTTGTCTTGGAGGATTACCTTTGTTCTTGTGGAATTCCTTTTGAAGTTGTGGAGTTACATGTGTTCCTGAAGGACTTCACTTTTTACTACATTAAATACACCGTCTCAAGTACTGCTGTGTCTGCCTCATCTTCTGGGTTCTGCCGACTATTCGTGGCTCAGTTGGTTAAGTGACTGTTTCTCACTCCGGAGACCCGGGTTCGTAACCGGGTCCTGACAGATAGAGAGATAGATAGAACAATTGGTATTGACTAAAGCGCTATATTTGAACAGATAAAGATGGAACCCGAGCCATTTGTCCAAATATGTCACAATTGTCATCGTATTACTCTCCATTCCCATTAGTTATCAAAACGTGTCATCCATTCCTCCTCTCAACCTTTGATCAGTCCCTACGTCAGGGGTGTCAAACTCATTTTACCTGAGGGCAGCATTCATTCTTCAATGAGGTCCAGAGGGCCGCACTGAAAATGGGTTATATTTCCTCGTCGGCAAATTATATCCATCGTTTTTAACATGTTCAATACTCCCTTACTGTCTATTATGAATTTCTGAGATTATTAACGAGCTGAACAGTCAAGAAACTATATAAATGTATATAAACTCAACAAAAAAGAAACGTCCTCTCACTGTCAACTGCGTTTATTGTCAGCAAACTTAACTTCTTGCGTCGAGCAATCCCGTATCCGGGAGCGTAATCATAGCCTCAAGCTCATTACCATAACGCAACGTTAACTATTCATGAAAATCGCAAATGAAATGAAATAAATATATTGGCTCACAAGCTTAACCTTTTGTTAACAACACTGTCATCTCAGATTTTCAAAATATGCTTTTCAACCATAGCTACACAAGCATTTGTGTAAGAGTATTGATAGCTAGCATAGCATTAAGCCTAGCATTCAGCAGGCAACATTTTCACAAAAACAAGAAAAGCATTCAAATAAAATCATTTACCTTTGAAGAACTTTGGATGTTTTCAATGAGGAGACTCTCAGTTAGATAGCAAATGTTCAGTTTTTCCAAAAATATTATTTGTGTAGGAGAAATCGCTCCGTTTTGTTCATCACGTTTGGCTAAGAAAACCCCCCGAAAATTCAGTCATTACAACGCCAAACTTTTTTCCAAATTAACTCCATAATATCGACAGAAACATGGCAATCGTTGTTTAGAATCAATCCTCAAGGTGTTTTTCACATATCTATTCAATGATAAATCATTCGTGGCAGTTTGGTTTCTCCTCTGGAGCAAATGGAAAAATGCACGCAGCTGGAGATTTCGCAATAATTTCGACAGAGGACACCAAGCGGGCACCTGGTAAATGTAGTCTCTTATGGTCAATCTTCCAATGATATGCCTACAAATACGTCACAATGCTGTAGACACCTTGGGGAAACGACAGAAAGTGTAGGCTCATTCCTGGCGCATATAAGGAGACATTGGAACACAGCGCCTTCAAAATCTGGGCCATTTCCTGTTTGAAATTTCATCTTGGTTTCGCCTGTAGCATCAGTTCTGTGGCACTCACAGATAATATCTTTGCAGTTTCGGAAACGTCAGAGTGTTTTCTTTCCAAAGCTGTCAATTATATTCATAGTCGAGCATCTTTTCGTGACAAAATATCTTGTTTAAAACGGGAACGTTTTTTTATCCAAAAATGAAAAGAGCGCCCCCTATATCGAAGAAGTTAACGTGTAAATATTTGTATGAACATAACAAGATTCAACAACTGAGACATAAACTGAACAAGTTCCACAGACATGTGACTAACAGAAATGGAATAGTGTGTCCCTGAACAAAGGGGGGGTCAAAATCAAAAGTAACAGTCAGTATCTGGTGTGGCCACCAGCTGTATTAAGTACTGCAGTGCGTCTCCTCCTCATGGACTGAACCAGATTTGCCAGTTCTTGCTGTGGGATGTTACCCCACTCTTCTACCAAGGCACCTGCAAGTTCCCGGACATTTCTGGGGGAATGGCCCTAGCCCTCACCCTCCGATCCAACAGGTCCCAGACGTGCTCAATGGGATTGAGATCCGGGCTCTTCGCTGGCCATGGCAGAACACTGACATTCCTGTCTTGCAGGAAATCACGCACAGAACAAGCAGTATGGCTGGTGGCATTGTCATGCTGGAGGGTCATGTCAGGATGAGCCTGCAGGGAATAGGGCTCCATTGGGGATGCATTAAGAGCAATAGGAATTGGTCAGGAAGGGCCTGCAGGAAGTGTACCACATGAGGGAGGAGGATGTCTTCCCTGTAACGCACAGCGTTATTGCCTGCAATGACAACAAGCTCAGTCCGATGATGCTGTGACACACCGCCCCAGACCATGACAGACCCTCCACCTCAAAATCCATCCTGCTCCAGAATACAGGCCTTGGTGTAACCCTCATTCCTTCCACGATAAACGCCAATCCTTTGCCTACCGTGTGTAAGCTGTTAGTGTCTTAACGACTGTTCCAGAGGTGCATGTTCATGAATTGTTTATGGTTCAATGAACAAGCATGGGAAACAGTGTTTAAACCCTCTACGATGAAGATCTGTGAAGTTATTTGGATTTTTCCAAATGATCTTTGAAGGACAGGGTCCTGAAAAGGGGCTGTTACTTGTTTAGCTGAGTTGATATTTTGAGTTGATGTTGCTGGGTTGGACCCCCGTATGTTTCACACCACGGCTCTAGATGAAAATGGACTAATACAACACTGCAAGCAGCTTCCAGTTCCACTGATGTGTGTAGCCTTGTTGTCATTTCACATGGAGAATGAACATCATAAAGAGCAGTAATATTAATAATAGCTATAACAGGCAATTAGGGAAACAGTGTGATTTGTTGTCATCAGAGAGCCATGGTTAAATAGACCAGAACAGGGTTTCTATTTGTGACGATGTTACAACCCCTAGGGATGGAACATCCAATGGATGGAAACACACATTCACACACACCAATGGCATATGCTTCCTGTGTTTGTGTTTGTATCACGTCTTCTTGATAGCACTCTCTTCTCCAACAAAGCGCCATATCATCAATATTTACCCAGCAGCAGAACCCCCCTGTGTCACAGGATAAGCAGCCCCTTCACTATGGTGCGCTGCAGCTTTCTGGAACAAACCACTCCGCCAAGACAGGGTTGCTTTAAGAGTGCACTAATGAAAAACACAACGCACATTTGTTAGGGTATTCTAACAGCATGCGTTTGGTACATTGTCCTTGAAGGGGCAATCAGCAGTCGCTACATATATTGTTGGACATATAAATGAATATGTACCCAACTTATAAATGCCTCATGTGCTTAGTTCAATTGTCCTACCCCACCAGAACCCCAAATATACGTTTGTTTTACTCCAATGTTTGTATACAAAGTAAATGTAAACAAGCACCATATATCCTAAAAACATGGTTAAAACTACCTTCTCTTTCCCTCCCCCCCCCCCACACACATTTTTTTACTGAGCTGACAGAATCGATTCCATGATTTCCCTTGGCATTTCAAACTGTCCTAACACGACAACTCTGACCATACTGAGGAGAGATCAACCAATGACTCGATAAAGCCTGATTCAACCTGATTCCTTTGAGATGAGAGAGAAGGAGCGAGAGTCAGAGAGAGAAGAGCGAGAGTCAGAGGGAGAGGCAGAGAAAGAGAGGGAGAGGCAGAGAGTGAGAGAGGGAGCAAGAGAGAGAGTCGCAGGTAGAGAGGGAATGGGGGAGAGAGAAGGAGAGGTAAAGAGAGGGAGAGGGAATGGGGGAGAGGTAGGGAGAGGGGAGAGAGGTAAAGAGAGGGAGAGGTAGAGAGAGGGAGAGAGAGCATCTTTTTAGAACAAACTGTACCATCACATAACCACACACATCATTGTTAGTGACGTGACAAATATCCACAGCATTAAAGCAGCATTTGATTCATTTGGACATTGGAGGTGCAACAGCCGGACAAAGTGTGATTGTGTTATAGCACAAAACAGCCTTTATTGACCTTTAGGCAGAATTAGTTAAGCTAGCAGAACAGACTCCAGCGTTTCTGATGTTTGGCCTTAAATGTGGCTCAATCTTCAGGAAAATGATTTCCAATCTTTTTAGAACAATGTTTCGACGTTGACCTGTGTGTGTGTGTGTGTGTGTGTGTGTGTGTGTGTGTGTGTGTGTGTGTGTGTGTGTGTGTGTGATGGTGATGGTGATGGTAATCAGGGCCCCTGAGCATCTCTCTGGTGTGGTTCTGGGTTATTAGCCAACAGATGAATATTCACTGTTTTACCGTCCTCTCTTCTTGAGTGCCATCTAAACGCTCCTTGTATTTGAATTGCATCACACAGCATACACACCACTTTCATTGCAATTGTAGGCTTAGAAGAGATCTGTTTTGATATATATATCCAATCAGGTTTATATACTATCAACTCAATCAGCAGGCTGAACAGGCTGTAGGATGGGCTTATGGGACAAATTGATTGTAGGGTGTGTGTGTGCTTCTCTGTGTTGTTCAAACCCCAGTAAGTAATGAGATGGAATTGTAGTTAAATGTGTATTTTTAGCTCCTTTGGCTTTTCATTTGTAATAGATGGGCTTTGGTGAATTGTTATATTCTCTGCCACTGCTTTAACACTGCTTGCTGCCTAGACAAAGAGAGCGAGAGAGTGAGGGAACGTTGGGGGTTTGGGAGAGGTTCTTAAGCTTTGGGAGAGAGTGAACGACAGAATGACAGAACGACAGAGGAGTGTGAGTCACACAGCAATAACACAGAGACAGAGCTGATACCTACTGGGTGACTGGGCTATAGCACAACATGGAGGGAGACGGGGGGACTGCGAGGGGGAGAATTAGCTACGTAGGGAGAGAGAGAGGACGGGGAGAGGGAGAATGAGCCGTGTAGGGAGAGAGAGGACATGGAGAGGGAGTATGAGCCGTATAGGGAGAGAAAGAGGACAGGGAGAGGGAGTATGAGCCGTGTAGGGAGAGAGAGGACAGGGAGAGGGAGAATGTGCCGTGTAGCTAGAGGGAGAAGGGGTAAGAGACGAACATGATGGAGAGGAAGTATATGGAGAAGGGGTAGGAGAGTGGACAAAGGGAGGGTAGAGGGGGGTAGGAGAGTGGACAAAGGGAGGGTAGAGGGAGGTAGGAGAGTGGACAAAGGGAGGGTAGAGGGGGTATGGAGTTAGGGAGTAGGAGAGTGGACAAAGGGAGGGTAGAGGGGGTATGGAGTTAGGGGGTAGGAGAGTGGACAAAGGGAGGGTAGAGGGAGGTATGGAGAAGGGGTAGGAGACCGGACAAAGGGAGGGTAGAGGGGGTATGGAGTTAGGGGTAGGAGAGTGGACAAAGGGAGGGTAGAGGGAGGTATGGAGAAGGGGTAGGAGACTGGACAAAGGGAGGGTAGAGGGGGTATGGAGTTAGGGGGTAGGAGAGTGGACAAAGGAGGGTAGAGGGAGTTATGGAGAAGAGGTAGGAGACTGGACAAAGGGAGGGTAGAGGGGGTATGGAGTTAGGGGTAGGAGAGTGGACAAAGGAGGGTAGAGGGAGGTATGGAGAAGGGGTAGGAGACTGGACAAAGGGAGGGTAGAGGGGGTATGGAGTTAGGGGGTAGGAGAGTGGACAAAGGGAGGGTAGAGGGAGTTATGGAGAAGGGGTAGGAGACTGGACAAAGGGAGGGTAGAGGGAGTTATGGAGAAGAGGTAGGAGAGTGGACAATGGGAGAACTTCACTTGCTTTGGCAATGTTAGCATATGTTTTCCCATGCCAATAAAGCACCTTGAATTAAATAGAGGGGGAATATGTAGTTAGGGGGGCGAGAGAGTGGACAAAGGGAGGGTAGAAGGGGGATATGGAGTTAGGGGGCAGGAGCAGTTTAAGGGTAGATATTGAGTTAGGAGGCAGGAACAGTAAGGGTAGATTTGGAGTTAGGAGGCAGGAACAGTTTCAGGGTAGATATGGAGTTAGGAGGCAGGAACAGTTTCAGGGTAGATATGGAGTTAGGAGGCAGGAACAGTTTCAGGGTAGATATGGAGTTAGGAGGCAGGAACAGTTTCAGGGTAGATATGGAGTTAGGAGGCAGGAACAGTTTAAGGGTAGATATGGAGTTAGGAGGCAGGTTAATGGTAGATATGGAGTTAGGAGGCAGGAACAGTTTCAGGGTAGATATGGAGTTAGGAGGCAGGATCAGTTTAAGGGTAGATATGGAGTTAGGAGGCAGGAACAGTTTAAGGGTAGATATGGAGTTAGGAGGCAGGTTAATGGTAGATATGGAGTTAGGAGGCAGGATCAGTTTAAGGGTAGATATGGAGTTAGGAGGCAGGAACAGTTTAAGGGTAGACATGGAGTTAGGAGGCAGGTTAATGGTAGATATGGAGTTAGGAGGCAGGAACAGTTTAAGGGTAGATATGGAGTTAGGAGGCAGGATCAGTGTAAGGGTAGATATGGAGATAGGAGGCAGGATCAGTTTAAGGGTAGATATGGAGTTAGGAGGTAGGAACAGTTTAAGGGTAGATATGGAGTTAGAAGGCAGGATCAGTTTAAGGGTAGATATGGAGTTAGGAGGCAGGAACAGTTTAAGGGTAGATATGGAGTTAGGAGGCAGGAGCAGTTTAAGGGTAGATATGGAGTTAGGAGGCAGGATCAGTTTAAGGGTAGATATGGAGTTAGGAGGCAGGTTATTAAGGGTAGATATGGAGTTAGGAGGCAGGTTAGTAAGGGTAGATATGGAGTTAGGAGGCAGGTTATTAAGGGTAGATATGGAGTTAGGAGGCAGGTTATTAAGGGTAGATATGGAGTTAGGAGGCAGGTTATTAAGGGTAGATATGGAGTTAGGAGGCAGGTGCAGGTTAAGTAGCAGGAGGTCTCTGAATTTTACTAGAAGATTTTCTTTGAGGAAGGAAAATAGGAGACAGGAGTGGAAACATGTACTGGTTAGGAAACAGAGGGAAGGAGAGAAAGAGAGGCAGGAGAGGAAACATGTACAGGTTAGGAAACAGAGGGAAGGAGAGAAAGAGAGGCAGGAGAGGAAACATGTACAGGTTAGGAAACAGAGGGAAGGAGAGAAAGAGAGGCAGGAGAGGAAACATGTACAGGTTAGGAAACAGAGAGAAGGAGAGAAAGAGAGGCAGGAGAGGAAACATGTACAGGTTAGCAAACAGAGGGAAGGAGAGAAAGAGAGGCAGGAGATGTACAGGTTAGGAAACAGAGGGAAGGAGAGAAAGAGAGGCAGGAGAGGAAACATGTACAGGTTAGGAAACAGAGGGAAGAAGAGAAAGAGAGGCAGGAGAGGAAACATGTACAGGTTAGGAAACAGAGGGAAGGAGAGAAAGAGAGGCAGGAGAGGAAACATGTACAGGTTAGGAAACAGAGGGAAGGAGAGAAAGAGAGGCAGGAGAGGAAACATGTACAGGTTAGGAAACAGAGGGAAGGAGAGAAAGAGAGGCAGGAGAGGAAACATGTACAGGTTAGGAAACAGAGGGAAGGAGAGAAAGAGAGGCAGGAGAGGAAACATGTACAGGTTAGGAAACAGAGGGAAGGAGAGAAAGAGAGGCAGGAGAGGAAACATGTACAGGTTAGGAAACAGAGGGAAGGAGAGAAAGAGAGGCAGGAGAGGAAACATGTACAGGTTAGGAAACAGAGGGAAGGAGAGAAAGAGAGGCAGGAGAGGAAACATGTACAGGTTAGGAAACAGAGGGAAGGAGAGAAAGAGAGGCAGGAGAGGAAACATGTACAGGTTAGGAAACAGAGGGAAGGAGAGAAAGAGAGGCAGGAGAGGAAACATGTACAAGTTAGGAAACAGAGGGAAGGAGAGAAAGAGAGGCAGGAGAGGAAACATGTACAAGTTAGGAAACAGAGGGAAGGAGAGAAAGAGAGGCAGGAGAGGAAACATGTACAGGTTAGGAAACAGAGGGAAGGAGAGAAAGAGAGGCAGGAGAGGAAACATGTACTGGTTAGGAAACAGAGGGAAGGAGAGAAAGAGAGGCAGGAGAGGAAACATGTACAGGTTAGGAAACAGAGGGAAGGAGAGAAAGAGAGGCAGGAGAGGAAACATGTACAAGTTAGGAAACAGAGGGAAGGAGAGAAAGAGAGGCAGGAGAGGAAACATGTACAAGTTAGGAAACAGAGGGAAGGAGAGAAAGAAAGACAGGAATAGTGCAATAGGAAGAGAGAGGCAGTGAGATGAAGAGAGAGGCAGTGAGATAAAGAGAGAGGCAGTGAGATGGCGAGAGAGGCAGTGAGATGACGAGAGAGGCAGTGAGATGGCGAGAGAGGCAGTGAGATGGCGAGAGAGGCAGTGAGATGGCGAGAGAGGCAGTGAGATGGCGAGAGAGGCAGTGAGATGGCGAGAGAGGCAGTGAGATGGCGAGAGAGGCAGTGAGATGGCGAGAGAGGCAGTGAGATGGCGAGAGAGGCAGTGAGATGGCGAGAGAGGCAGTGAGATGGCGAGAGAGGCAGTGAGATAAAGAGAGCGGCAGTGAGATGACGAGAGAGGCAGTGAGATGACGAGAGAGGCAGTGAGATGGCGAGAGAGGCAGTGAGATGGCGAGAGAGGCAGTGAGATGGCGAGAGAGGCAGTGAGATGGCGAGAGAGGCAGTGAGATGGCGAGAGAGGCAGTGAGATGGCGAGAGAGGCAGTGAGATGCGGTGAGATGAAGAGAGATGCGGTGAGATGAAGAGAGAGGCGGTGAGATGAAGAGAGAGGCGGTGAGATGAAGAGAGAGGCGGTGAGATGAAGAGAGATGCGGTGAGATGAAGAGAGAGGCGGTGAGACGGCGAGAGAGGCGGTGAGACGGCGAGAGAGGCGGTGAGACGGCGAGAGAGGCGGTGAGACGACGAGAGAGGCGGTGAGACGACGAGAGAGGCAGTGAGATGAAGAGAGAGGCAGTGAAAATAGGAAACCTTTGAAGATCAGCAGGTGAATCATGCCTTTGATAGATGAGGCTGCTTTTCATTTGGCCTCCTGTGTATGTCTCAAATCAAATCCTATTTTATTTGTCACATACTTTGTAAACAACAGGTGTAGACTAACAGTGAAATGCTTACATACGGGCCCTTCCCAATAACGCTGTGTGTGTGTGTGTGTGTGTAGGATGTCTGGAGGAGGATTATAAATGCATTTCCTTCTCCTCTCTCCAGATGGGTAGGTATGAATATTACATTAATATTGAATATTAAAGAGGGGTCATGATAATCAGACACAGTAGGGATCCAGGCCAGACCAGTAGAGACCAAAGAGAGGGAGAGAGTGAGGTAGGCCGGCCAGATTAGTCAAGACCAGCCTGGGACCACCAGCGGCCCTAAATGGACTGGTAACGATGACCGATGAAAGAGAGGGAGGTGGGAAGTATTGTGGTGTGTGTGTGTCTGTCTCTCTATGTGTGTGTATCCCACGTCTCCCAGGAGGCCTGTGCAGGTAATGCACTGCTTCTCAAATTGGAGGGAGATAAAGAGAAAAACACCTTTATCTTCTCTATCTGGCAGATAAGAGTTAGAGCAGAGCAGCAGAGCTATAGGAAGGGTTTGGAGGCTCAGAGAGCAGAAGATATATTGGAAGCCAGGCTCAGAGAGCAGCAGAGATATAGGAAGGGTTAGGAGGCTCAGAGAGCAGCAGATATATTGGAAGCCAGGCTCAGAGAGCAGCAGATATATTGGAAGCCAGGCTCAGAGAGCAGCAGAGATATAGGAAGCCCAGACTCAGAGAGCAGCAGAGATATAGGAAGCCCAGACTCAGAGAGCAGCAGAGATATATGAAGCCAGACTCCGAGAGCCACAGATATATTGGAAGCCAGGCTCAAAGAGCAACAGAGATATAGGAAGCCAGGCTCAGAGAGCAGCATAGATATAGGAAGCCAGGCTCAGAGAGCAGCATAGATATAGGAAGCCAGGCTCAGAGAGCAGCAGAGATATAGGAAGCCAGGCTCAGAGAGCAGCAGAGATATAGGAAGCCAGACTCCGAGAGCAGCAGAGATATAGGAAGCCAGGCTCAGAGAGCAGCAGAGATATAGGAAGCCAGGCTCAGAGAGCAGCAGAGATATAGGAAGCCAGGCTCAGAGAGCAGCAGAGATATAGGAAGCCAGGCTCAGAGAGCAGCAGATATATAGGAAGCCAGGCTCAGAGAGCAGCAGAGATATAGGAAGCCAGGCTCAGAGAGCAGGAAGCTGGGGAAATGGCTGCTATCGTGAAGGGTTACCTTACGTTAGACACTGCTGCTGCTAGCTTCCTAGAGATATCATGAAGAGAGAATAAAATGAACACAGACGGTGGGGAGAAATTAAAGGCGTGTGTGTGTGTGTGTGTGTGCTCAGGTGCTAACGGTTTATCAAAATGCATTGTGTATTTACATGTGAGCACGTATGTCTAGTTATGTCTCTTACGTTGTCTGTTAGCATGTTGTCATGATCGGCTAACACTAGAATCGCTAAAGCAGTCATTTTGACTGCTCATTAATTAATTAATTATATTATGACTTTGCC
Source organism: Oncorhynchus nerka (assembly GCF_034236695.1). Taxonomy (NCBI): domain Eukaryota; kingdom Metazoa; phylum Chordata; class Actinopteri; order Salmoniformes; family Salmonidae; genus Oncorhynchus; species Oncorhynchus nerka. The sequence continues at coordinate 84,563 of NW_027039809.1, read as the reverse complement.
ATTTTTTAAAGGCATGCCCCCCTCCGGCCTTGCCTTTTACTAAATAAGTCTATATAATACACTACCGTTGTTAGAATCTTAATATCACAAACATAACTGGAGTTATATCATTTTAGGAGGAATGAATGAATGGGTTTCCCTGTTGCCCGTCCTTCTTCCCACAGTTGAAACTGCGGTGTCCAGCTGATAATCACCCTGGTAACTGCCTGGAAACTGAACCCAAACTCATTTCACACATATAACAACAGAATAAATAAATGACGTACAGTATGATGGGGAGAGAAAGGGTGAAGAGAAATGGGGGAGAAGGAGAAGCATAATCAGCGAGGAGAAGCATAATCACCAATTGTGCTGAAGAACAGGGCGGGCCATTCTATTGCATTGGTATATTGTAACTGTAATCTCAACATGTACCCTGTATCAGTCCACCTAATCCAAGCAGTCTCATCCGTGTGCTCTGGCCTACTTGGAGTACACAGTGAGAGAGTGAGTCATTTACAATGGCAGGAAGACCAGTATGAACAGCTGAACATGCTGAGTTAGTGCTATTACAACATCCAAATGAAAATGACTCAGATGGTGGGGAAGAAATGAATCATGGCATCTCTGATGATTATTCTTCTGATTCTGAGCCTCAGCCTGAATAACCTACACCTCAGAGACCTACGTGCAAAAAAAGGCAGAACCGCGCGCACTGAGCAGGTGCCCATGGCACTGCCAAATGGAACCGTGTCACAGGAGACATGAAGGAACTGTTTAGATAGAACAAGATACAGGCCGATAATCAGTACAACATGTCATCACTAAGAGAACAGGCTCTACATCTCAAGCAAAAAACAACATCAGCACTTCCAAGCGTCCGTTGTTTATGTGACATGGATATGGTACAGCACTCAGGGACTGTGGCTGAGGAACACAGAGCCAGGAGACACTGCCTGGGATCTGTCTGTTGATGGACCTGTTCATTTCACTCCTGTATGTCTGTGGAGCACTCAGGGACTGTGGCTGAGGAACACAGAGCCAGGAGACACTGCCTGGGATCTGTCTGTTGATGGACCTGTTCATTTCACTCCTGTATGTCTGTGGAGCATTCAGGGACTGTGGCTGAGGAACACAGAGCCAGGAGACACTGCCTGGGATCTGTCTGTTGATGGACTTGTTCATTTCACTCCTGTATGTCTGTGGAGCATTCAGGGACTGTGGCTGAGGAACACAGAGCCAGGAGACACTGCCTGGGATCTGTCTGTTGATGGACCTGTTCATTTCACTCCTGTATGTCTGTGGAGCATTCAGGGACTGTGGCTGAGGAACACAGAGCCAGGAGACACTGCCTGGGATCTGTCTGTTGATGGACCTGTTCATTTCACTCCTGTATGTCTGTGGAGCATTCAGGAGAAAGAGAGCTTCTGGTCATGTCACAGGATCGCTTCAGAGAGATCATGGCTGGACCTGTTCATTTCACTCCTGTATGTCTGTGGGGCATTCAGGAGAAAGAGAGCTTCTGGTCATGTCACAGGATCGCTTCAGAGAGATCATGGCTGGACCTGTTCATTTCGCTCCTGTATGTCCGTGGAGCATTCAGGAGAACGAGAGCTTCTGGTCATGTCACAGGATCGCTTCAGAGAGATCATGGCTGGACCTGTTCATTTCACTCCTGTATGTCTGTGGGGCATTCAGGAGAAAGAGAGCTTCTGGTCATGTCACAGGATCGCTTCAGAGAGATCATGGCTGGACCTGTTCATTTCACTCCTGTATGTCTGTGGGGCATTCAGGAGAAAGAGAGCTTCTGGTCATGTCACAGGATCGCTTCAGAGAGATCATGTGTTACCTCCATTTTGATGACAAAGAAAAAGGAAATAGTAGCTGTACAAATAATTGACTCTTTCTGACTGCTGTCATATGGCCACATTCATTATAATGGCATTATTTCTTTTGTGTTGGTTTTCACTATTTATCAAGCACACTTGGTAGTTATAATGATGTTTAGGCTACTGATGTTTTCATCATTTGACCGGGTGACTTGCTGACCATTTAATTTTATTTTACCTTTATTTAACTAGACAAGTCAGTTAAGAACAAATTTACCATGACGGCCAACCAGAAGGCAAAAGGCCTCCTGCGGGTACGGGGGCTGGGAATAAAAATGTTAAATAAAATATAAATATAGGACAAAACACACATCACGACAAGAGAGACAACACAACACTGCATAATGCAAGACCTAAGACAACAACATAGCAAGGTAGCAACACATGACAACACAGCATGGTAGAAACACAACATGACAACATGGTAGCAACACAACATGGTAGCAGCACAACATGGTAGCAGCACAAAACATGGTACAAACATTATTGGGCACAGACAACAGCACAAAGGGCAAGAAGGTAGAGACAACAATACTAGAGACAACATGACACAAAGCAGCTACAACTGTCAGTAAGAGTGTCCATGATTGAGTCTTTGAATGAAGAGGTTGAGATTAAACTGTCCAGTTGAGTGTTTTGTTGCAGCTCGTTCCAGTCGCTAGCTGCAGCGAACTGAAAAGACGAGCGACCCAGGGATGTGTGTACTTTGGAGACCTTTAACAGAATGTGACTGGCAGAACGGGTGTTGTATGTGGAGGATGAGGGCTACAGTAGATATCTCAGATAGGGGGAAGTGAGGCCTAAGAGGGTTTTATAAATAAGCATCAACCAGTCTTAAGGACTGGTTGCCACTCTCCCACCTTTGGAAGATCTGTCTTGCCAAAAAAGGTTATAACCAGAAAGGTTAACATCAGTATTCAAAACCTTCCTTAACCACGTCTCAGTAATAACCAACACATCTGGATCGGAGCTGTGAACCCACACTTTCAATTGATCCATTGTAGGTAATAAGCTTCTCGTGTTAACATGCAGAAAACCCAGGCTTTTACGAGAGCAGAATCAGTGAAGCAGATATGAGAGCAGAAGTCAGAATTGGGCCTAGCAACAGTAGATGGGCCAGTGTGTACATGCAGATTTCCAGATATCATCAACAGTAATACAGTCAAGGCACGGCAGAGGACAGGGAGAGCTCTGCAGTGCTGATTTATGACATCTGAATGTGCATCAGATGGCAACAAGATCATATTCTACAGCAATTTCATCAGGTAACATTGAATACAAAGCCGGTGAGAGGTGGTTAGAATAGGATGGAAGGTCAAAAGTCTGTGTAACCAATAGAGAGTCAGAGTCCCGAGTGTGGGAACAAACAGTCTGTCCCACGGTTTGGTAAAGCAAGTTCGTAGTCAACAAAGCATGCAGGAGTCATGAGGCAAAAAGCAAAATGCACAAGAAATAAAATATATATATAACCACTTGGCCATTGTAAGTTTAGTCACTAGCCTCAACAGAGCCTGTGTGCTGGAGGCAGGTGAAACCTTGGGAGGGGGAGGGGGAGACAGGCCAGGACAGACGGTGAACAGATCGCCAGGTGGAATCCAAGCAGCAGTGCAGCAGGCAACAGGAGTAGGTGTCACAGCCACTTGGGAGAAGCTTTTATTTCTGGAGGCAGATTCCTTGTAGACGATGCCAGTGGATGGCTGTGAAACCTAGGAGGGGGCTTCAAGGCCTCTGGATCTGGGTGGGGTAGCCTGCCATTTGTTGGGCTCAAAGGCTTCGACACGTCTCGCTTCACACCTCAGTGCTAATTGAAGTTGTATCTCTTTGTCCTAGCAAGCTTAGTAGCCTGAGCATTCAGTCCTTATAAAGTCAAATATATCATTGTCATGTATTTTTCTGCTTGGCTTTTGAAAGTAAAAAAATTGCTTCAGACTAAGCATTACTCACTCAATTCTAGGTCGGATGGTGTTTTGTTTGTTTGTTTGCCAACGCATTTTCTGTATAGCAAAAAAAATCTAGTCATTTTTTTAAAATAAACATGCTGAAAAATGTGTGAGCTCATCTGCTCATGACCTCTCTCTCGCTCTCTCTCTCGCTCTCTCTCTCTCTCTCGCTCTCTCTCTCTCTCTCTCTCTCTCTCTCTCTCTCGCTCTCTCTCTCTCTCTCTCTCTCTCTCTCTCTCTCTCTCTCTCTCTCTCTCTCTCTCTCTCTCTCTCTCTCTCTCTCTCTCTCTCTCTCTCTCTCTCTCTCTCTCTCTCTCTCTCTCTCTCTCTCTCTCTCTCTCTCCATGCATCTTGGTGGTTGAGGTATTAGGACTATTCTTATATTTTTTATAAGAATAAGAATATTTTTTATTAAAATAAGATTTTAAGGTGTCCAACACATAGGCTTTCTGCTTCATAGTAACATGTAGCCTAAAGTAACTTCAACTACTGAAAATGCTACTGTATTATTTGAAATAAAATACAAATCGTATTCTAATGTTCCCTTAGACTTTCATAAACACAACCAAATGATTATTTTTGCTATAGCATATATGAAATGTATTAATTACTGTTAGAATGTTGCAGTCAAAATGTCTGCTCATTAGCTTGAAGGGGGTCCCTCGGGGCCCAGCGGTTCCAGTGTTAATATCCATGTGTATACAGCAAGTGTCTGTTTGGGTCCATCTCCCATAGGATGTGTGAGTGCGTCTGGGATGTGTCATATGACAAAGAGTGTTGTGGTCTGTACTGTACATAAGGTATGTGTGTAACCAGTGGGTCTGGACAGTACATAGGGTATGTGTGTATCCAGTGGGTGTGTACTGTACATAAGGTATGTGTGTAACCAGTGGGTCTGGACAGTACGTAGGGTATGTGTGTATCCAGTGGGTGTGTACTGTACATAAGGTATGTGTGTAACCAGTGGGTCTGGACAGTACATAGGGTATGTGTGTAACCGGTGGGTGAGTACTGTACTGTACATTGGGTATGTGTGTAGCCAGTGGGTGTGTACCGTACATAGGGTATGTGTGTAACCAGTGGGTCTGGACAGTAAATAGGGTATGTGTGTAGCCGGTGGGTGTGTACTGTACATAAGGTATGTGTGTAGCCAGTGGGTCTGGACAGTACATAGAGTATGTGTGTAACCAGTGGGTCTGGACAGTACATAGAGTATGTGTGTAACCAGTGGGTCTGGACAGTACATAGAGTATGTGTGGAGCCAGTGGGTGTGTACTGTACTGTACATAGGGTATGTGTGTAGCCAATGGGTGTGTACTGTACATATGGTATGTGTGTAGCCACTGGGTGTGTACTGTACATAGGGTATGTGTGTAGCCAGTTGGTGTGTACTGTACATATGGTATGTGTGTAACCAGTGGGTCTGTACTGTACATAGGGTATGTGTGTAACCAGTGGGTCTGTACTGTACATAGGGTATGTGTGTAACCTGTGGGTCTGGACAGTACATAGGGTATGTGTGTAGCCAGTGGGTGTGTACTGTACATAGGGTATGTGTGTAACCAGTGGGTGTGTACTGTACATAGGGTATGTGTGTAACCAGTGGGTCTGGACAGTACATAGGGTATGTGTGTAGCCAGTGGGTCTGGACAGTACATAGGGTATGTGTGTAACCAGTGGGTCTGGACAGTACATAGGGTATGTGTGTAGCCAGTTGATGTGTACTGTACTGTACATAGGGTATGTGTGTAGCCAATGGGTGTGTACTGTACATAGGGTATGTGTGTAGCCAGTGGGTGTGTACTGTACATAAGGTATGTGTGTAACCAGTGGGTCTGGACAGTACATAAGGTATGTGTGTATCCAGTGGGTGTGTACTGTACATAGGGTATGTGTGTAACCAGTGGGTCTGGACAGTACATAGGGTATGTGTGTAGCCAGTGGGTCTGGACAGTACATAGGGTATGTGTGTAGCCAGTTGGTGTGTACTGTACTGTACATAGGGTATGTGTGTAGCCAATGGGTGTGTACTGTACATAGGGTATGTGTGTAGCCAGTGGGTGTGTACTGTACATAAGGTATGTGTGTAACCAGTGGGTCTGGACAGTACATAAGGTATGTGTGTATCCAGTGGGTGTGTACTGTACATAGGGTATGTGTGTAACCAGTGGGTCTGGACAGTACATAGGGTATGTGTGTAGCCAGTGGGTCTGGACAGTACATAAGGTATGTGTGTATCCAGTGGGTGTGTACTGTACATAGGGTATGTGTGTAACCAGTGGGTCTGGACAGTACATAGGGTATGTGTGTAGCCAGTGGGTCTGGACAGTACATAAGGTATGTGTGTATCCAGTGGGTGTGTACTGTACATAGGGTATGTGTGTAACCAGTGGGTCTGGACAGTACATAGGGTATGTGTGTAGCCAGTGGGTCTGGACAGTACATAGGGTATGTGTGTAACCAGTGGGTCTGGACAGTACATAGGGTATGTGTGTAACCAGTGGGTGTGTACTGTACATAGGGTATGTGTGTAACCAGTGGGTCTGGACAGTACATAGGGTATGTGTGTATCCAGTGGGTGTGTACTGTACATAGGGTATGTGTGTAACCAGTGGGTCTGGACAGTACATAGGGTATGTGTGTAGCCAGTGGGTCTGGACAGTACATAGGGTATGTGTGTAACCAGTGGGTCTGGACAGTACATAGGGTATGTGTGTAACCAGTGGGTCTGGACAGTACATAGGGTATGTGTGTAACCAGTGGGTCTGGACAGTACATAGGGTATGTGTGTAACCAGTGGGTCTGGACAGTACATAGGGTATGTGTGTAGCCAGTGGGTCTGGACAGTACATAGGGTATGTGTGTAGCCAGTGGGTCTGGACAGTACATAGGGTATGTGTGTAACCAGTGGGTCTGGACAGTACATAGGGTATGTGTGTAGCCAGTGGGTCTGGACAGTACATAAGGTATGTGTGTATCCAGTGGGTGTGTACTGTACATAGGGTATGTGTGTAACCAGTGGGTCTGGACAGTACATAGGGTATGTGTGTAGCCAGTGGGTCTGGACAGTACATAGGGTATGTGTGTAACCAGTGGGTCTGGACAGTACATAGGGTATGTGTTTAACCAGTGGGTGTGTACTGTACATAGGGTATGTGTGTAACCAGTGGGTCTGGACAGTACATAGGGTATGTGTGTATCCAGTGGGTGTGTACTGTACATAGGGTATGTGTGTAACCAGTGGGTCTGGACAGTACATAGGGTATGTGTGTAGCCAGTGGGTCTGGACAGTACATAGGGTATGTGTGTAACCAGTGGGTCTGGACAGTACATAGGGTATGTGTAACCAGTGGGTCTGGACAGTACATAGGGTATGTGTGTAACCAGTGGGTCTGGACAGTACATAGGGTATGTGTGTAGCCAGTGGGTCTGGACAGTACATAGGGTATGTGTGTAGCCAGTGGGTCTGGACAGTACATAGGGTATGTGTGTATCCAGTGGGTGTGTACTGTACATAGGGTATGTGTGTAACCAGTGGGTCTGGACAGTACATAGGGTGTGTGTAGCCAGTGGGTCTGGACAGTACATAGGGTATGTGTGTAACCAGTGGGTCTGGACAGTACATAGGGTATGTGTGTAACCAGTGGGTCTGGACAGTACATAGGGTATGTGTGTAACCAGTGGGTCTGGACAGTACATAGGGTATGTGTGTAGCCAGTGGGTCTGGACAGTACATAGGGTATGTGTGTAGCCAGTGGGTCTGGACAGTACATAGGGTATGTGTGTAGCCAGTGGGTCTGGACAGTACATAGGGTATGTGTGTAGCCAGTGGGTCTGGACAGTACATAGGGTATGTGTGTAGCCAGTGGGTCTGGACAGTACATAGGGTATGTGTGTAGCCAGTGGGTCTGGACAGTACATAGGGTATGTGTGTAACCAGTGGGTCTGGACAGTACATAGGGTATGTGTGTAGCCAGTGGGTCTGGACAGTACATAGGGTATGTGTGTAACCAGTGGGTCTGGACAGTACATAGGGTATGTGTGTAGCCAGTGGGTCTGGACAGTACATAGGGTATGTGTGTAACCAGTGGGTCTGGACAGTACATAGGGTATGTGTGTAGCCAGTGGGTCTGGACAGTACATAGGGTATGTGTGTAGCCAGTGGGTCTGGACAGTACATAGGGTATGTGTGTAGCCAGTGGGTCTGGACAGTACATAGGGTATGTGTGTAACCAGTGGGTCTGGACAGTACATAGGGTATGTGTGTAGCCAGTGGGTCTGGACAGTACATAGGGTATGTGTGTAACCAGTGGGTCTGGACAGTACATAGGGTATGTGTATGGGTCTGGACAGTACATAGGGTATGTGTGTAGCCAGTGGGTCTGGACAGTACATAGGGTATGTGTGTAACCAGTGGGTGTGTACTGTACATAGGGTATGTGTGTAGCCAGTGGGTCTGGACAGTACATAGGGTATGTGTGTAGCCAGTGGGTCTGGACAGTACATAGGGTATGTGTGTAGCCAGTGGGTGTGTACTGTACATAGGGTATGTGTGTAACCAGTGGGTCTGGACAGTACATAGGGTATGTGTGTAGCCAGTGGGTCTGGACAGTACATAGGGTATGTGTGTAACCAGTGGGTCTGGACAGTACATAGGGTATGTGTGTAGCCAGTGGGTCTGGACAGTACATAGGGTATGTGTGTAACCAGTGGGTCTGGACAGTACATAGGGTATGTGTGTAACCAGTGGGTCTGGACAGTACATAGGGTATGTGTGTAGCCAGTGGGTCTGGACAGTACATAGGGTATGTGTGTAACCAGTGGGTCTGGACAGTACATAGGGTATGTGTGTAACCAGTGGGTCTGGACAGTACATAGGGTATGTGTGTAGCCAGTGGGTCTGGACAGTACATAGGGTATGTGTGTAGCCAGTGGGTCTGGACAGTACATAGGGTATGTGTGTATCCAGTGGGTGTGTACTGTACATAGGGTATGTGTGTAACCAGTGGGTCTGGACAGTACATAGGGTATGTGTGTAGCCAGTGGGTCTGGACAGTACATAGGGTATGTGTGTAACCAGTGGGTCTGGACAGTACATAGGGTATGTGTGTAACCAGTGGGTCTGGACAGTACATAGGGTATGTGTGTAACCAGTGGGTCTGGACAGTACATAGGGTATGTGTGTAGCCAGTGGGTCTGGACAGTACATAGGGTATGTGTGTAGCCAGTGGGTCTGGACAGTACATAGGGTATGTGTGTAGCCAGTGGGTCTGGACAGTACATAGGGTATGTGTGTAGCCAGTGGGTCTGGACAGTACATAGGGTATGTGTGTAGCCAGTGGGTCTGGACAGTACATAGGGTATGTGTGTAGCCAGTGGGTCTGGACAGTACATAGGGTATGTGTGTAACCAGTGGGTCTGGACAGTACATAGGGTATGTGTGTAGCCAGTGGGTCTGGACAGTACATAGGGTATGTGTGTAACCAGTGGGTCTGGACAGTACATAGGGTATGTGTGTAGCCAGTGGGTCTGGACAGTACATAGGGTATGTGTGTAACCAGTGGGTCTGGACAGTACATAGGGTATGTGTGTAGCCAGTGGGTCTGGACAGTACATAGGGTATGTGTGTAGCCAGTGGGTCTGGACAGTACATAGGGTATGTGTGTAGCCAGTGGGTCTGGACAGTACATAGGGTATGTGTGTAACCAGTGGGTCTGGACAGTACATAGGGTATGTGTGTAGCCAGTGGGTCTGGACAGTACATAGGGTATGTGTGTAACCAGTGGGTCTGGACAGTACATAGGGTATGTGTGTAGCCAGTGGGTCTGGACAGTACATAGGGTATGTGTGCCAGTGGGTCTGGACAGTACATAGGGTATGTGTGTAACCAGTGGGTGTGTACTGTACATAGGGTATGTGTGTAGCCAGTGGGTCTGGACAGTACATAGGGTATGTGTGTAGCCAGTGGGTCTGGACAGTACATAGGGTATGTGTGTAGCCAGTGGGTGTGTACTGTACATAGGGTATGTGTGTAACCAGTGGGTCTGGACAGTACATAGGGTATGTGTGTAGCCAGTGGGTCTGGACAGTACATAGGGTATGTGTGTAACCAGTGGGTCTGGACAGTACATAGGGTATGTGTGTAGCCAGTGGGTCTGGACAGTACATAGGGTATGTGTGTAGCCAGTGGGTCTGGACAGTACATAGGGTATGTGTGCCAGTGGGTCTGGACAGTACATAGGGTATGTGTGTAGCCAGTGGGTCTGGACAGTACATAGGGTATGTGTGTAACCAGTGGGTCTGGACAGTACATAGGGTATGTGTGTAGCCAGTGGGTCTGGACAGTACATAGGGTATGTGTGTAGCCAGTGGGTCTGGCCAGTACATAGGGTATGTGTGTAACCAGTGGGTCTGGACAGTACATAGGGTATGTGTGTAGCCAGTGGGTCTGGACAGTACATAGGGTATGTGTGTAGCCAGTGGGTCTGGACAGTACATAGGGTATGTGTGTAGCCAGTGGGTCTGGACAGTACATAGGGTATGTGTGTAACCAGTGGGTCTGGACAGTACATAGGGTATGTGTGTAGCCAGTGGGTCTGGACAGTACATAGGGTATGTGTGTAACCAGTGGGTCTGGACAGTACATAGGGTATGTGTGTAGCCAGTGGGTCTGGACAGTACATAGGGTATGTGTGTAGCCAGTGGGTCTGGACAGTACATAGGGTATGTGTGTAACCAGTGGGTGTGTACTGTACATAGGGTATGTGTGTAGCCAGTGGGTCTGGACAGTACATAGGGTATGTGTGTAGCCAGTGGGTCTGGACAGTACATAGGGTATGTGTGTAGCCAGTGGGTGTGTACTGTACATAGGGTATGTGTGTAACCAGTGGGTCTGGACAGTACATAGGGTATGTGTGTAGCCAGTGGGTCTGGACAGTACATAGGTATGTGTGTAACCAGTGTGGGTCTGGACAGTACATAGGGTATGTGTGTAGCCAGTGGGTCTGGACAGTACATAGGGTATGTGTGTAGCCAGTGGGTCTGGACAGTACATAGGGTATGTGTGTAGCCAGTGGGTCTGGACAGTACATAGGGTATGTGTGTAGCCAGTGGGTCTGGACAGTACATAGGGTATGTGTGTAACCAGTGGGTCTGGACAGTACATAGGGTATGTGTGTAGCCAGTGGGTCTGGACAGTACATAGGGTATGTGTGTAACCAGTGGGTCTGGACAGTACATAGGGTATGTGTGTAACCAGTGGGTCTGGACAGTACATAGGGTATGTGTGTAGCCAGTGGGTCTGGACAGTACATAGGGTATGTGTGTAACCAGTGGGTCTGGACAGTACATAGGGTATGTGTGTAGCCAGTGGGTCTGGACAGTACATAGGGTATGTGTGTAACCAGTGGGTGTGTACTGTACATAGGGTATGTGTGTAGCCAGTGGGTCTGGACAGTACATAGGATGTGTGTAGCCAGTGGGTCTGGACAGTACATAGGGTATGTGTGTAGCCAGTGGGTCTGGACAGTACATAGGGTATGTGTGTAACCAGTGGGTGTGTACTGTACATAGGGTATGTGTGTAGCCAGTGGGTCTGGACAGTACATAGGGTATGTGTGTAGCCAGTGGGTCTGGACAGTACATAGGGTATGTGTGTAGCCAGTGGGTGTGTACTGTACATAGGGTATGTGTGTAACCAGTGGGTCTGGACAGTACATAGGGTATGTGTGTAGCCAGTGGGTCTGGACAGTACATAAATGTGTGTAACCAGTGGGTCTGGACAGTACATAGGGTATGTGTGTAGCCAGTGGGTCTGGACAGTACATAGGGTATGTGTGTAGCCAGTGGGTCTGGACAGTACATAGGGTATGTGTGTAGCCAGTGGGTCTGGACAGTACATAGGGTATGTGTGTAGCCAGTGGGTCTGGACAGTACATAGGGTATGTGTGTAACCAGTGGGTCTGGACAGTACATAGGGTATGTGTGTAACCAGTGGGTCTGGACAGTACATAGGGTATGTGTGTAACCAGTGGGTCTGGACAGTACATAGGGTATGTGTGTAACCAGTGGGTCTGGACAGTACATAGGGTATGTGTGTAACCAGTGGGTCTGGACAGTACATAGGGTATGTGTGTAACCAGTGGGTCTGGACAGTACATAGGGTATGTGTGTAGCCAGTGGGTCTGGACAGTACATAAGTTATGTTTTTTTAATTTTTTTTTATTTCACCTTTATTTAACCAGGTAGACTAGTTGAGAACAGGTTCTCATTTGCAACTGCGACCTGGCCAAGATAAAGCATAGCAGTGTGAACAGACAACACAGAGTTACACATGGAGTAAACAATTAACAAGTCAATAACACAGTAGAGAAAAAAGGGGAGTCTATATACAATGTGTGCAAAAGGCATGAGGAGGTAGGCGAATAATTACAATATTGCAGATTAACACTGGAGTGATAAATGATCAGATGGTCATGTACAGGTAGAGATATTGGTGTGCAAAAGAGCAGAAAAGTAAATAAATAAAAAACTGTGGGGATGAGGTAGGTGAAAATGGGTGGGCTATTTACCAATAGACTATGTACAGCTGCAGCGATCGGTTAGCTGCTCAGATAGCTGATGTTTGAAGTTGGTGAGGGAGATAAAAGTCTCCAACTTCAGCGATTTTTGCAATTCGTTCCAGTCACAGGCAGCAGAGTACTGGAACGAAAGGCGGCCGAATGAGGTGTTGGCTTTAGGGATGATCAATGAGATACACCTGCTGGAGCGCGTGCTACGGATGGGTGTTGCCATCGTGACCAGTGAGCTGAGATAAGGCGGAGCTTTGCCTAGCATGGCCTTGTAGATGACCTGGAGCCAGTGGATCTGGCGACGAATATGTAGCGAGGGCCAGCCGACTAGAGCATACAAGTCGCAGTGGTGGGTAGTATAAGGTGCTTTAGTGACAAAACGGATGGCACTGTGATAAACTGCATCCAGTTTGCTGAGAAGAGTGTTGGAAGCAATTTTGTAGATGACATCGCCGAAGTCGAGGATCGGTAGGATAGTCAGTTTTACTAGGGTAAGCTTGGCAGCGTGAGTGAAGGAGGCTTTGTTGCGGAATAGAAAGCCGACTCTAGATTTGATTTTCGATTGGAGATGTTTGATATGGGTCTGGAAGGAGAGTTTGCAGTCTAGCCAGACACCTAGGTACTTATAGGTGTCCACATATTCAAGGTCGGAACCATCCAGTGTGGTGATGCTAGTCGGGAAAGCGGGTGCAGGCAGCGATCGGTTGAAAAGCATGCATTTGGTTTTACTAGCGTTTAAGAGCAGTTGGAGGCCACGGAAGGAGTGTTGTATGGCATTGAAGCTCGATTGGAGGTTAGATAGCACAGTGTCCAATGACGGGCCGAAAGTGTATAGAATGGTGTCGTCTGCGTAGAGGTGGATCAGGGAATCGCCCGCAGCAAGAGCAACATCATTGATATACACAGAGAAAAGAGTCGGCCCGAGAATTGAACCCTGTGGCACCCCCATAGAGACTGCCAGAGGACCGGACAACATGCCCTCCGATTTGACACACTGAACTCTGTCTGCAAAGTAATTGGTGAACCAGGCAAGGCAGTCATCCGAAAAACCGAGGCTACTGAGTCTGCCGATAAGAATATGGTGATTGACAGAGTCGAAAGCCTTGGCAAGGTCGATGAAGACGGCTGCACAGTACTGTCTTTTATCGATGGCGGTTATGATGTCGTTTAGTACCTTGAGTGTGGCTGAGGTGCACCCGTGACCGGCTCGGAAACCAGATTGCATAGCGGAGAAGGTACGGTGGGATTCGAGATGGTCAGTAACCTGTTTGTTGACTTGGCTTTCGAAGACCTTAGATAGGCAGGGCAGAATGGATATAGGTCTGTAACAGTTTGGGTCCAGGGTGTCTCCCCCTTTGAAGAGGGGGATGACTGCGGCAGCTTTCAATCCTTTGGAAAGCAATCCATGTTCCAAGATGGTGTAGCAGTCGGACGTGTGTTTTGTCTTGTCCCGTCCTGTATAGTGTAAATATAGTTTTTCCTCGTTTTTTTTCTGTATATATTTCGTACATATTTTAATCTCACTTTCCTACTACAGGCTGAATATACTCTCCTGCAACCCGCATCACCCAATGTGGTACGGATCTGCTTTTTCTATACTTTAGAATCGGAACCCTCATCAGAAGCTAGCCAGCTAACTAGCTACTAGCTAGTAGCTAGCCACTGCTAGCGGTCTTCAACGCTAACTAGGACACCAGTGCGACATCTACCCAAAGCATATCAGACTGCTTTTTCTCTACCACATCTCCGGATTCCTACCGCAAGCTCTGAACCTTTACACCGGATCATCGCAACTAGCTAGCTGCAATCCGAGTGGCTACTCCTGGCTAACGTCTCTGTCCCAGAGCAAGCACCAGTTAGCCAGGAGCTAGCCTCGAGCTAAGCCTATCTCCCGACTAGCCGAAGAGGTCCAACAATACCTATTTTGCCAATTGGCCTGGACCCTCTACTGCCGACTCGGAGCCCCGCCGATCCATCACGACTGGTCCGCCGACATAATCGTCCGAGGGGGTTTCAACAGGCTTTTCCGCTGCGACATCGCCAAAGATCCATCTGCTGGCCAAGGCCCGCGAGCTTTCTGAATCGCTGTATCTCCAGCTCACCGCATGAAGAGGAATAAACAGACTCACCCCATCGCGACGTCCCCCAAAGGTTAACTCTCTAGCCCTCGCTATCTCCCTGTTTGCTAATTCGGCCTGCTAACGGCTAGCTTGTCAAGCTCCGGTCCGCTAACTGCTACCTTGTCTAGCTCGGGCCTACGAACTGCACAGGCCTGCTAACCGTCTGAACCACCGCGTCCCAATCACTCTCTGACCCCATTTACTTTCTATCTCTTTTTGATTTTTAATTTGTTTATACCTTCCGGAAACCTGCCTCACCCAATGTGATACGGAATCGCTATTACTTTTACTCTTATTTTTATTTTTATGACACACTCAAGAACCTCCAGACGCTAACCAGCTAACTAGCTACAAGCTATTTAGTCATTGTTAGTTTTTTAAAAACCTGGATAACACTCGCCAGCCCAGCCTCCCTGCCCATCCACCGCTGCCCCCTGGACACTGATCTCTTGGCTACATAGCTGACGCACGCTGGACTGTCCATTAATCACGGTACTCCTTTCTGCTTGTTTGTCTTACCTGTCGGCCCCGTTGCCTAGTCAACGCCATTTTACCTGCTGTTTGTTGTGCTAGCGGATTAGCCTCGCCTACTGTTTTTAGCTAGCTTTCCAAATTCAACACCTGTGATTACTGTATGCCTCGCTGTATGTCTCTCTCAGATGTCAATATGCCTTGTATACTGTTGTTCAGGTTAGTTATCATTGTTTTAGTTCACAATGGAGCCCCTAGACCCACTCTGCATACCCCTGTTACCTCCTTTGTCCCACCTCCCACACATGCGGTGACCTCACCCATTACAACGAGCATGTCCAGAGATACAACCTCTCTCATCATCACCCAGTGCCTGGGCCTACCTCCGCTGTACCCGCACCCCACCATACCCCTGTCTGCGCATTATGCCCTGAATATATTCTACCTAGCCCAGAAACCTGCTCCTCTTATCCTCTGCCCCCAACGCTCTAGGCGACCAGTTTTGATAGCCTTTAGCCGCACCCTCATACTACTCCTTCTCTGTTCTGCGGGTGATGTGGAGGTAAACCCAGGCCCTGCATGTCCCCAGGTACCCTCATTTGTTGACTTCTGTGATCGAAAAAGCCTTGGTTTTATGCATGTCAACATCAGAAGCCTCCTCCCCAAGTTTGTTTTACTCACTGCTTTAGCACACTCTGCTAACCCTGATGTCCTTGCCGTGTCTGAATCCTGGCTCAGGAAGGCCACCAAAAATTCAGAGATTTCCATACCCAACTATAACATCTTCCGTCAAGATAGAACTGCCAAAGGGGGCGGAGTTGCAGTCTACTGCAGAGATAGCCTGCAAAGTAATGTCATACTTTCCAGGTCCATACCCAAACAGTTCGAACTACTAATTTTGAAAATTACCCTCTCCAGAAATAAGTCTCTCACTGTTGCCGCCTGCTACCGACCACCCTCAGCTCCCAGCTGTGCCCTGGACACCATTTGTGAATTGATCGCCCCCCATCTAGCTTCAGAGTTTGTTCTGTTAGGTGACCTAAACTGGGATATGCTTAATACCCCGGCAGTCCTACAATGTAAGCTAGATGCCCTCAATCTCACTCAAATCATCAAGGAACCCACCAGGTACAACCCTAACTCTGTAAACAAGGGCACCCTCATAGACGTCATCCTGACCAACTGGCCCTCCAAATACACCTCCGCTGTCTTCAACCAGGATCTCAGCGATCACTGCCTCATTGCCTCTATCCGCCACGGAGCCGCAGTCAAACGACCACCCCTCATCACTGTCAAACGCTCCCTAAAACACTTCTGTGAGCAGGCCTTTCTAATCGACCTGGCCCGGGTATCCTGGAAGGACATTGACCTCATCCCGTCAGTTGAGGATGCCTGGTCATTCTTTAAAAGTAACTTCCTCACCATTTTAGATAAGCATGCTCCGTTCAAAAAATGCAGAACCAAGAACAGATACAGCCCTTGGTTCACTCCAGACCTGACTGCCCTCGACCAGCACAAAAACATCCTGTGGCGGACTGCAATAGCATCGAATAGCCCCTGTGATATGCAACTGTTCAGGGAAGTCAGGAACCAATACACGCAGTCAGTCAGGAAAGCTAAGGCCTGCTTCTTCAGGCAGAAGTTTGCATCCTGTAGCTCCAACTCCAAAAAGTTCTGGGACACTGTGAAGTCCATGGAGAACAAGAGCACCTCCTCCCAGCTGCCCACTGCACTGAGGCTAGGTAACACGGTCTCTACCGATAAATCCACGATTATCGAAAGCTTCAATAAGCACTTCTCAACGGCTGGCCATGCCTTCCGCCTGGCTACTCCAACCTCGGCCAACAGCTCCGCCCCCCGCAGCTCCTCGCCCAAGCCTCTCCAGGTTCTCCTTTACCCAAATCCAGATAGCAGATGTTCTGAAAGAGCTGCAAAACCTAGACCCGTACAAATCAGCTGGGCTTGACAATCTGGACCCTCTATTTCTGAAACTATCTGCCGCCATTGTCGCAACCCCTATTACCAGCCTGTTCAACCTCTCTTTCATATCGTCTGAGATCCCCAAGGATTGAAAGCTGCCGCAGTCATCCCCCTCTTCAAAGGGGAGACACCCTGGACCCAAACTGCTATAGACCTATATCCATCCTGCCCTGCCTATCTAAGGTCTTCGAAAGCCAAGTCAACAAACAGGTCACTGATCATCTCGAATCCCACCGTACCTTCTCCGCTGTGCAATCTGGTTTCCGAGCTGGTCACGGGTGCACCTCAGCCACGCTCAAGGTACTAAACGATATCATAACCGCCATCGATAAAAGACAGTACTGTGCAGCCGTCTTCATCGACCTCGCCAAGGCTTTCGACTCTGTCAATCACCATATTCTTATCGGCAGACTCAATAGCCTCGGTTTCTCGGATGACTGCCTTGCCTGGTTCACCAATTACTTTGCAGACAGAGTTCAGTGTGTCAAATCGGAGGGCATGTTGTCCGGTCCTCTGGCAGTCTCTATGGGGGTGCCACAGGGTTCAATTCTCGGGCCGACTCTTTTCTCTGTGTATATCAATGATGTTGCTCTTGCTGCGGGCGATTCCCTGATCCACCTCTACGCAGACGACACCATTCTATACACTTTTGGCCCGACACTGGACACTGTGCTATCTAACCTCCAATCGAGCTTCAATGCCATACAACACTCCTTCCGTGGCCTCCAACTGCTCTTAAACGCTAGTAAAACCAAATGCATGCTTTTCAACCGATCGCTGCCTGCACCCGCTTTCCCGACTAGCATCACCACACTGGATGGTTCCGACCTTGAATATGTGGACACCTATAAGTACCTAGGTGTCTGGCTAGACTGCAAACTCTCCTTCCAGACCCATATCAAACATCTCCAATCGAAAATCAAATCAAGAGTCGGCTTTCTATTCCGCAACAAAGCCTCCTTCACTCACGCTGCCAAGCTTACCCTAGTAAAACTGACTATCCTACCGATCCTCGACTTCGGCGATGTCATCTACAAAATGGCTTCCAACACTCTTCTCAGCAAACTGGATGCAGTTTATCACAGTGCCATCCGTTTTGTCACTAAAGCACCTTATACTACCCACCACTGCGACTTGTATGCTCTAGTCGGCTGGCCCTCGCTACATATTCGTCGCCAGACCCACTGGCTCCAGGTCATCTACAAGGCCATGCTAGGCAAAGCTCCGCCTTATCTCAGCTCACTGGTCACGATGGCAACACCCATCCGTAGCACGCGCTCCAGCAGGTGTATCTCATTGAGCATCCCCAAAGCCAACACCTCATTCGGCCGCCTTTCGTTCCAGTACTCTGCTGCCTGTGACTGGAACGAATTGCAAAAATCGCTGAAGTTGGAGACTTTTATCTCCCTCACCAACTTCAAACATCAGCTATCTGAGCAGCTAACCGATCGCTGCAGCTGTACATAATCTATTGGTAAATAGCCCACCCATTTTCACCTACCTCTTCCCCACAGTTTTTATTTATTTACTTTTCTGCTCTTTTGCACACAAATATCTCTACCTGTACATGATCATCTGATCATTTATCACTCCAGTGTTAATCTGCAATATTGTAATTATTCGCCTACCTCCTCATGCCTTTTGCACACATTGTATATAGACCCCCCCTTTTTTTTCTCTACTGTGTTATTGACTTGTTAATTGTTTACTCCATGTGTAACTCTGTGTTGTCTGATCACTCTGCTATGCTTTATCTTGGCCAGGTCGCAGTTGCAAATGAGAACCTGTTCTCAACTAGTCTACCTGGTTAAATAAAGGTGAAATAAAAAAATTTTTAAAATGTGTGTAGCCAGTGGGTGTGTACTGTACATAGGATATGTGTGTAGCCAGTGGGTGTGTACTGTACATAGGATATGTGTGTAGCCAGTGGGTGTGTACTGTACTGTACATAGGATATGTGTGTAGCCAGTGGGTGTGTACTGTACATAGGATATGTGTGTAGCCAGTGGGTGTGTACTGTACATAGGGTATGTGTGTAGCCAGTGGGTGTGTACTGTACTGTACATAGGGTATGTGTGTAGCCAGTGGGTGTGTACTGTACATAGGTTATGTGTGTAGCCAGTGGGTGTGTACTGTACTGTACATAGGGTATGTGTGTAGCCAGTGGGTGTGTACTGTACTGTACATAGGGTATGTGTGTAGCCAGTGGGTGTGTACTGTACATAGGGTATGTGTGTAGCCAGTGGGTGTGTACTGTACATAGGTTATGTGTGTAGCCAGTGGGTGTGTACTGTACTGTACATAGGGTATGTGTGTAACCAGTGAGTGTGTACTGTACATAGGTTATGTGTGTATTCAGTGGGTGTGTACTGTACATAGGGTATGTGTGTAACCAGTGGGTCTGTACTGTACATAGAGTATGTGTGTAGCCAGTGGGTCTGTACTGTACATAGGGTATGTGTGTAGCCAGTGGGTGTGTACAGTACATAGGATATGTGTGTAGCCAGTGGGTGTGTACTGTACTGTACATAGGGTATGTGTGTAACCAGTGGGTGTGTACAGTACATAGGGTATGTGTGTAGCCAGTGGGTGTGTACTGTACATAGGGTATGTGTGTAGCCAGTGGGTGTGTACAGTACATAGGATATGTGTGTAACCAGTGGGTGTGTACTGTACATAGGATATGTGTGTCACCGGTGGGTCTGGACAGTACATAGGGTGTGTATGTGTGTAGCCAGTGGGTGTGTACTGTACTGTACATAGGGTATGTGTGTAGCCAATGGGTGTGTACTGTACATATGGTATGTGTGTAGCCAGTGGGTCTGGACAGTACATAGGGTATGTGTGTAACCAGTGGGTGTGTACTGTACATAGGATATGTGTGTAGCCAGTGGGTGTGTACCGTACATAGGGTATGTGTGTAACCAGTGGGTCTGGACAGTACATAGGGTGTGTGTGTAGCCAGTGGGTGTGTACTGTACTGTACATAGGGTATGTGTGTAGCCAGTGGGTGTGTACAGTACATAGGATATGTGTGTAGCCAGTGGGTCTGGACAGTACATAGGGTGTGTTTGTAGCCAGTGGGTGTGTACTGTACTGTACATAGGGTATGTGTGTAGCCAGTGGGTGTGTACAGTACATAGGGTATGTGTGTAACCAGTGGGTCTGTACAGCACATAGGGTATGTGTGTAGCCAGTGGGTGTGTGTTTTATTTTATTTCTGGTCCTTATCTAGTGCGTGTGTGTGTGTGTGTGTGTGTGTGTGTGGTGTGTGTGTGTGGTGTGGTGTGTGTGTGTGTGGTGTGTGTGTGTGTGTGTGGTGTGGTGTGTGTGTGTGGTGTGTGTTTGGTGTGTGGTGTGTGTGTGTGGTGTGGTGTGGTGTGTGTGTGTGTGTGTGTGTGTGTGTGTGTGTGTGTGTGTGTGTGCGCTACTCGTGCTATACTACTATTGCATGTGTCTTCTTATACACATGTTTGTTTGTGGGTGTACAGTTGAGGATTGCCTGAACATGTAATCGTTCAATTTAAAACACACATAAAGCCTGTAAATGACATGAAGTGGGTAAGTAATTTCTGTTAAAAACATGAGCTGGCGCACACAAAGAAAATGTTGTTTGTACGGAGGTGCTGACTAACGTCGAATACACTATAAACTATCAAAAGAAAGAAAGTCACACTCCATCTATCAACTATCAAAATAAAGTGTCACACCATCTATCAACTATCAAAATAAAGAGTCACTCCATCTATAAACTATCAAAATAAAGAAAGTCACACTCCATCTATAAACTATCAAAATAAAGAGTCACTCCATCTATAACCTATCAAAATAAAGAGTCACACCATCTATCAACTATCAAAATAAAGAGTCACTCCATCTATAAACTATCAAAATAAAGAGTCACACTCCATCTATAAACTATCAAAATAAAGAAAGTCACATTCCATCTATAAACTATCAAAATAAAGAAAGTCACACTCCATCTATAAACTATCAAAATAAAGAAAGTCACATTCCATCTATAAACTATCAAAATAAAGAAAGTCACACTCCATCTATAAACTATCAAAATAAAGAAAGTCACATTCCATCTATAAACTATCAAAATAAAGTGTCACACTCCATCTATAAACTATCAAAATAAAGAAAGTCACATTCCATCTATAAACTATCAAAATAAAGTGTCACACTCCATCTATAAACTATTAAAATAAAGAAAGTCACACTCCATCTATAAACTATCAAAATAAAGAAAGTCACATTCCATCTATAAACTATCAAAATAAAGTGTCACACTCCATCTATAAACTATTAAAATAAAGAAAGTCACACTCCATCTATAAACTATCAAAATAAAGAGTCACACTCCATCTATAAACTATCAAAATAAAGAAAGTCACATTCCATCTATAAACTATCAAAATAAAGAGTCACACTCCATCTATAAACTATCAAAATAAAGAGTCACACTCCATCTATAAACTATCAAAATAAAGAAAGTCACACTCCATCTATAAACTATCAAAATAAAGTGTCACACTCCATCTATAAACTATCAAAATAAAGTGTCACACTCCATCTATAAACTATCAAAATAAAGTGTCACACTCCATCTATAAACTATCAAAATAAAGTGTCACACTCCATCTATAAACTATCAAAATAAAGTGTCACACTCCATCTATAAACTATCAAAATAAAGTGTCACACTCCATCTATAAACTATCAAAATAAAGTGTCACACTCCATCTATAAACTATCAAAATAAAGTGTCACACTCCATCTATCAACTATCAAAATAAAGTGTCACTCCATCTATAAACTATCAAAATAAAGAGTCACTCCATCTATAAACTATCAAAATAAAGAAAGTCACACACTCCAGTTTAAAGTTTTTTTATCCATAGCTCAGAGTGTGTATCCCATAGTGAATAGGTTTAGAGGTTGTTTGATCCACAGGTTAGTGTATATCCCATAGTGAATAGGTTTAGAGGTTGTTTGATCCACAGGTTAGTCTATATCCCATAGTGAATAGGTTTAGAGGTTGTTTGATTCACAGGTTAGTCTATATCCCGTAGTGAATAGGTTTAGAGGTTGTTTGATCCACAGGTTAGTCTATATCCCATAGTGAATAGGTTTAGAGGTTGTTTGATCCACAGCTTAGTGTATATCCCATAGTGAATCGGTTTAGAGGTTGTTTGATTCACAGCTTAGTGTATATCCCATAATGAATCAGTTTAGAGGTTGTTTGATTCACAGCTTAGTGTATATCCCATAATGAATCAGTTTAGAGGTTGTTTGATTCACAGCTTAGTGTATATCCCATAGTGAATCGGTTTAGAGGTTGTTTGAATCACAGCTTAGTGTATATTACATTTTTATTTGATTTCACCTTTATTTAACCAGGTAGGCTAGTTGAGAACAAGTTCTCATTTACAACTGCGACTTGGCCAAGATAAAGCATAGCAGTGTGAACAGACAACACAGAGTTACACATGGAGTAAACAATAAACAAGTCAATAACACAGTAGAAAAAAAGAGAGTCTATATACATTGTGTGCAAAAGGCATGAGGAGGTAGGCGAATAATTACAATTTAGCAGATTAACACTGGAGTGATAAATGATCAGATGGTCATGTACAGGTAGAGATACTGGTGTGCAAAAGAGCAGAAAAGTAAATAAATATAAACAGTATGGGGAAGAGGTAGGTAAAATTGGGTGGGCTATTTACCGATGGACTATGTACAGCTGCAGCGATCGGTTAGCTGCTCAGATAGCAGATGTTTGAAGTTGGTGAGGGAGATAAAAGTCTCCAACTTCAGCGATTTTTGCAATTCGTTCCAGTCATAGTGAATCCGTTTAGAGGTTGTTTGATTCACAGCTCAGAGTATCTATCCCATAGTGAATCAGTTTAGAAGTATTTTGATTCACAGCTTAGTGTATATCCCATAGTGAATCAGTTTAGAAGTATTTTGATTCACAGCTCAGTGTATATCCCATAGTGAATCAGTTTAGAGGTTGTTTGGTTCACAGCTCAGAGTGTAAATCCCATAGTGAATTTGACAGGAGGAACATGGGTTTAAATAGCCTGCTACCCTCTACTGGTCCTCGTTGAAATGTTGATGAACATAGACATGTTCTCTGTTTTCTCTCTCAACTTCCTCTCTCTCTTTCTCTCTCTGTGTGTGTGAGTCAGGGTTTAAACATTGATGACTGGTCTCTGTACTGGTACTGCAGTATTTCTAAACACTTTATTAGCTCCCAGCACAGAACACTCATGCTTTAAACCAGCCAATGCATACTAACATAACCTGTCACATCATCTTAGATCTCTCTCTCTCTCTCTCTCTCTCTCTCTCTCTCTCTCTCTCTCTCTCTCTCCCTCTGTCTCTCTAGCTCTCTCTCTCTCTCTCTCTCTCTCTCTCTCTCTCTCTCCCTCTGTCTCTCTCTCTCTCTCTCTCTCTCTCCCTCTCTCTCTCTCTCTCTCCCTCTCTCTCTCTCTCTCTCTCTCTCTCTCTCCCTCTGTCCTCTCTCTCTCTCTCTCTCTCCCTCTCTCTCTCTCTCTCTCTCTCTCTCTCTCTCTCTCTCTCTCTCTCTCTCTCCCTCTCTCTCTCTCTCT
Organism: Oncorhynchus nerka; assembly: GCF_034236695.1. Lineage (NCBI taxonomy): Eukaryota > Metazoa > Chordata > Actinopteri > Salmoniformes > Salmonidae > Oncorhynchus > Oncorhynchus nerka. The sequence goes on along the minus strand of NW_027039809.1, from coordinate 60,994 downwards.
CTCTCTCTCTCTCTCTCCCTCTGTCTCTCTAGCTCTCTCTCTCTCTCCCTCTCTCTCTCTCCCTCTGTCTCTCTAGCTCTCTCTCTCTCTCTCTCTCTCTCCATCTGTCTCTCTAGCTCTCTCTCTCTCCATCTGTCTCTCTAGCTCTCTCTCTCTCTCTGTCTCTCTCTCCCTCTGTCTCTCTGTCTCTCTAGCTCTCTCTCTCTCCCTGTCTTCCTTTCTCCGTCTTCCTTTCTCTCTCTCTATTTCACTCTATTTTGCTCCTCTCACCCTCTGTCTTTAACATTCTCTCTCTCTCTCCCTCTCTCTCTCTCTCTCTCTCCCTCTTCCTCCCTCTCCCTTTGGAGTGGGAGTCAGCCAATATAACATAAATCAGTGTGTTATGCAAGGTGATGTGTGTGTTGCTCTGTCTCTCATCTACAGAGCTTCATAATGCCTAATATAAGCCAATCCATAAAAGACGACACAGCCAAGATCACTGTCTAAACTACACTTCCCATGAATCATCATGGTACTGTTTTTCCTCTTGCCTGGCTCAGAGGAGTTAAAGAGGAAAGATAAGAAGATTTGGCTTCCCTTTGTAGTCCGAGTCAGAGCTGCTGTGCTCCTCAACCTGACGTCTGAATAGTTATTGTTTTGTGATAGTTAACAGTTCTGTCACGCCCTGGTCAAAGTATTTTGTGTTTATCTTTATGTATTGGGTCAGGCCAGGGTGTGGCATGGGGTTTTTGTATTGTGGTGTGTTTTGTCTTGGGGTTTTGGTATATAGTGGGATTGTAGCTAGTGGGGTGATCCACCAGTCAGCCAGGATCTGCCAGTCAGCCAGGATCTGCCGGAACCACCAGCCAGCCAGGATCTGGTAGATCCATCAACCTGCCTGAGCTTCCTCTCACTCCTGAGCTTCCTCTCACTCCTGAGCTTCCTCTCACTCCCGAGCTTCCTCTCACTCCCGAGCTTCCTCTCACTCCCGAGCTTTCTCTCACTCCCGAGCTTTCTCTCACTCCCGAGCTTCCCCTCAGTCCCGAGCTGCCTCAGTCCCGAGCTGTCCTTCAGTCCCGATCTGCTCCTCAGTCCAGTGGGGTTCTGGGTGAGGACTACTAGGCCATGGTCGGCGGCGATGGTGGACTATTCAGGGACGCGAGGAGAGGGGACTAAGACATTGACTGGGTGGGGTCCACGTCCCGCACCGGAGCCGCCACCATGGACAGACACCCACCCGGACCCTCCCTATTGTTTTGAGGTGCGTTCGGGAGTCCGCACCTTAGGGGGGGGTTCTGTCACGCCCTGGTCAAAGTATTTTGTGTTTATCTTTATGTATTGGGTCAGGCCAGGGTGTGGCATGGGGTTTTTGTATTGTGGTGTGTTTTGTCTTGGGGTTTTGGTATATAGTGGGATTGTAGCTAGTGGGGTGATCTAGCAGAGTCTATGGCTGTCTGGAGTGGTTCTCAATCAGAGTCAGGTGTTTATCGTTGTCTCTGATTGGGAACCATATTTAGGCAGCCATATTCTGTGGTTGTTTTGTGGGTGATTGTCCTTAGTGTCTTTGTTCCTGTCGCTGTGTTAGTTGACAAGTATAGGCTGTTTCGGTTTTCGTTACGTTTATTGTTTTGTAGTGTATTGTATTTGATTTCGTGTTACGTTTGTTTTGATTAAACATGGATCGCAATCTACACGCTGCGTTTTGGTCCGACTCTCCTTCATCACACCTAGAAAACTAATACAAGTTCACTTCATTTGCTTATGTCTTACCTTTTTATATACCAGACAAGAACATGTAAGTCATGTCAGCATAGGACTCATCGACTTCCATTTGCTTGTTAAATATGTATGATTCAGTGTGTTCAGTCATCAGGATTCACCAGGCACAGCATGTCCCTTTAGATGTGACATTGACACTCTTTGGTGTGTGTGTGTGTGTGTGTGTGTGTGTGTGTGTGTGTGTGTGTACTTGGTTAGTGTCTCTTTCCTTTCTTCACATCCAGAATATGCTGCAGCTCTGTGATGTAGCGGTGCATCAGAGACTGGGGGTCTTTGATAACCTGTTCCCCCTAGAGCCCTAGAGATCCCCCCCCCTCCACCACCCTCTCTTTAAGTCTCTTCTCTCCATCTCCTTTCACCTTGGTGTGACCTTCACCCCCCCCCCCATATGTTTATTCCTTCATCCCTCTGAATGGATGGATGGAGGATGGAGGTGGAGCTTTAAGCTCCCTCAGAGAGGACTAAAGGAAAACCCCACCCCTGCATGGATTCAATTTGATCAGCTCATTTAGCTGATTATCTTTGGAATAACAGATTTGAGAACAGACTGTTTGAGAACACCAGGGATTCTAATAGCATATTTGAGAACAGACTGTTTGAGAACACCAGGGATTCTAATAGCATATTTGAGAACAGACTGTTTGAGAACACCAGGGATTCTAAAAGCATGTTTGGGAACACCAGGGATTCTAAAAGCATATTTGAGAACAGACTGTTTGAGAACACCAGGGATTCTAATAGCAGATTAGAGAACGGACTGTTTGAGAACACCAGGGATTCTAATAGCAGATTAGAGAACGGACTGTTTGAGAACACCAGGGATTCTAAAAGCATATTTGAGAACAGACTGTTTGGGAACACCAGGGATTCTAATAGCAGATTAGAGAACGGACTGTTTGAGAACACCAGGGATTCTAATAGCAGATTAGAGAACGGACTGTTTGAGAACACCAGGGATTCTAATAGCAGATTAGAGAACAGACTGTTTGAGAACACCAGGGATTCTAATAGCAGATTAGAGAACGGACTGTTTGAGAACACCAGGGATTCTAAAAGCATATTTGAGAACAGACTGTTTGAGAACACCAGGGATTCTAATATCAGATTTGAGAACAGACTGTTTGAGAACAGACCGTTTGAGAACACCAGGGATTCTAATAGCAGATTAGAGAACAGACCGTTTGAGAACACCAGGGATTCTAATATCAGATTTGAGAACAGACTGTTTGAGAACAGACCGTTTGAGAACACCAGGGATTCTAATAGCAGATTAGAGAACAGACCATTTGAGAACACCAGGGATTCTAATAGCAGATTAGAGAACAGACCGTTTGAGAACACCAGGGATTCTAATAGCAGATTAGAGAACAGACCGTTTGAGAACACCAGGGATTCTAATAGCAGATTAGAGAACAGACCGTTTGAGAACACCAGGGATTCTAATAGCAGATTAGAGAACAGACCGTTTGAGAACACCAGGGATTCTAATAGCAGATTAGAGAACAGACCGTTGAGAACACCAGGGATTCTAATAGCAGATTAGAGAACAGACCGTTTGAGAACATCAGGGATTCTAATAGCAGATTAGAGAACAGACCGTTTGAGAACACCAGGGATTCTAATAGCAGATTAGAGAACAGACCGTTTGAGAACACCAGGGATTCTAATAGCAGATTAGAGAACAGACCGTTTGAGAACACCAGGGATTCTAATAGCAGATTAGAGAACAGACCGTTTGAGAACACCAGGGATTCTAATAGCAGATTAGAGAACAGACCGTTTGAGAACACCAGGGATTCTAATAGCAGATTAGAGAACAGACCGTTTGAGAACACCAGGGATTCTAATAGCAGATTAGAGAACAGACCGTTTGAGAACACCAGGGATTCTAATAGCAGATTAGAGAACAGACCGTTTGAGAACACCAGGGATTCTAATAGCAGATTAGAGAACAGACCGTTTGAGAACACCAGGGATTCTAATAGCAGGGGTAGTACAGTATGTAGAAGGGGCTGTAGATCATGTTTCAGGATGCTGGGAATGCATAGAATTAGATATAATCTATTTAATGTATCTCTATGTGGGAAGGTGGAATTGGAGAGGTGCTGTGGATAATGGATAGGTCTTCATGGGGGAGATGGGGATGGTGAATGAATGGGATGGGATGGTGAATGATGCCTCCCCAGTCCTATACAACCTGGATAATAGAACAATAGGACTGGTTGAACTGGTTGATATGGACATCATCATCTTCAGACAAGATTGTAATTGAAAAGTGGCGTTTAGCAGCTGGTGACTAACCAGTGATGGCCAGAGGAAAAAGAGGAAAGGAGAGGGAGATGAAGGAGAGAGAGAGAGAGACAGGCAGGGAGGCTGTCAGACTGTCTGGCTGCTGAACGGCCCCAGTGGAGAGAGCGAATGAGAGAGGGGAAGGGGGAGAGATGTGAATAATTGAGTGAATGTGCATAAGTAGGGTTAAAGAGGGACGGTGGAAGCATTAGAGTCAATTTGTAGCTGATGAGCCTAAAGCCCCTGGTCCCTGACGACGGTGTCATCCCACATTACACACACCGCTACCATTACACACTGCCTGCATCCCAAATGGAGCCCTATTCCCTAGTTAGTATTGAATAATAACATGGTTCCATGTTGCCTTATAGGATGAAACGGTTATGTAGCCGACTACATTGGCACTTTGTACCTTTTCTCATGAGCCTGGAGAAAATGTACAGAGCACAGAAAAATAAACACCTTTTATTCAACTACCATTTCACCCCCAGAGTGGAACAATATCCTTGGTAGATTATTTTATTCATATGAGAAAGTATGTGAATTCTGTGTATTATTTGATAGAATGACCATATTAAAGACTCCATTGTCTTCTTCACAATAGTAAAGAGTGGAATAAATGAGCTTTTACTACAGTATAATATTACCACGGGGATACTACTGTAGAGACACTGTGAACACAGCTAGACCTTACAGTTCTTGGTGATGACCTTGATGGAGAGAGAAAAAGAGATGGAGGGACAGAGAGAGGGAGGGAGCGAGAGAAGGAAAGAGCGAGGGAGGAGGGAGCGAGAGAAGGAGAGAGTGAGGCAGGAGGGAGCGAGAGAAGGAGAGAGCGAGGGGGAGGGAGCGAGAGAAGGAGAGAGCGAGGGGGGAGGGATTGAGAGAAAGAGAGAGCGAGGGGGAGGGAGCGAGGGGGAGGGAGCGAGAGAAGGAGAGAGCGAGGGGGGAGGGAGCGAGAGAAGGAGAGAGCGAGAGAAGGAGAGAGCGAGGGGGAGGGAGCGAGAGAAGGAGAGAGCGAGGGGGAGGGAGAGAGGGAGAGAGCGAGGCGGAAGGGAGAGAGGGAGAGAGCGAGGGGAGGGAGAAGGGAAGGAGAGAGCGAGGGGGAGGGAGAGGGGGAAGGAGAGAGCGAGGAGAGAGGGAGAGAGCAAGGGGGAGGGAGAGAGGGAAGGAGAGAGTGAGGGGAGAGGGAGAGAGCGAGGCGGGAGGGAGAGAGGGAAGGAGAGAGCGAGGGGGAGGGAGAGAGGGAGAGAGCGAGGCGGGAGGGAGAGAGGGAGAGAGCGAGGGGGAGGGAGAAGGGAAGGAGAGAGCGAGGGGGAGGGAGAGAGGGAAGGAGAGAGCGAGGCGGGGGGAGAGAGAGAGAGAGCAAGGGGGAGGGAGAGAGGGAAGGAGAGAGCGAGGCGGGAGGGAGAGAGGGAGAGAGCGAGGGGGAGGGAGAGAGGGAAGGAGAGAGCGAGGGGGAGGGAGAGAGCGAGGCGGGAGGGAGAGAGCGAGGGGGAGGGAGAGAGCGAGGGGGAGGGAGAGAGCGAGGCGGGAGGGAGAGAGCGAGGGGGGAGGGAGAGAGGGAAGACGGAAGACCAAGTGTTGTCAGGTGATAGAATGTTTCATGGTAACATGAAAAGGTTGACTTTCCTACAGTACACTGTAGTCCCCCAGGCTCAGTTTATCACTTAGTCATCTAACACCCCCCAACACCCCTCCTCCTCGGCACACACACGTACACACACATACACACACACGCACGCACACACACACACACACACACACACACACACACACACACACACACACAAAACCTCAGGTGGAACTGCCAGGTTATAGCTCTCTCTCAGCCCCTCTGTGAGTTCAGATGAAACCATTTCCAGGTAGCTGTGTAGCGTTGGCATTACAACTGGTATCATCCCAGCCCAGCACAGCATGCTATCCTATCTCTGCCTGGCCTCTGTATTGACTGTCTATGAACATACTTTTTCACAGATTTGCAATGTCAGCATCTGCCATCTATCTGTATGTCTGTGGTCCTTTGTGTCTAGATTTGCCATTGTTTCAATGGTACTTGATGGAGATTTAGGGGCCTGTAGAAATGCAGTGACAGTCCTTGTAGTAAAATGTGAATAAAGAGACTTTGAACTTGATCTATGATGATGGTAATAGTGAGTTAGAGGCAATGGGCCTGGTCCATATGTTCTGCTGTGAGTTTCTCTGGTCTCTCTAGGTGGATTCAAAGACCTGTGTTTTGAGATGTTGGTTTGTATGTTTGTGTGCATAGGCCTAGTGTGTGTTTGTGTGCATAGGCCTAGTGTGTGTTTGTGTGTGCGTGTGTGTGTTCAACTATATATAGTATAAACATGTCTGTCTATGTGTCCCTCTCCCTCTCTCCGTTCTGTCTCAGCGCCAGACGGCTGAGAGCACCCAACGGATTTTAGACATTCTTCAGGCCAACAAAAGCAATGTGTAGTGAAAGAGAGAAGGGAGAGTGAAAGAAAGAAGGGAGTGAAAGAGAGGAGAGTGAAAGAGAGAGGAGAGTGAAAGAGAGAGGAGAGTGAAAGAGAGGAAAGTGAAAGAGAGGGGAGTGAAATAGAGGAGAGTGAAATAGAGGAGAGTGAAAGAGAGAGGGGTGTGAAAGGGAGAGGGGTGTGAAAGAGAGAGGGGTGTGAAAGAGGGGAGAGTGAACGAGAGGGGAGAGTGAAAGAGAGAGGGGTGTGAAAGGGAGAGGGGTGTGAAAGAGAGGGGTGTGAAAGAGAGGAGAGTGAAAGAAAGGGGCGAGTGAAAGAGAGTGGAGTGAAAGAGAGAGGGGAGTGAAAGAGAGGGGAGAGTGAAAGAGAGGGGAGAGGGGAGAGTGAAAGAGATAGGGGTGTGAAAGGGAGAGGGGTGTGAAAGAGAGAGGGGTGTGAAAGGGAGAGGGGTGTGAAAGAGAGAGGGGTGTGAAAGAGAGGGGAGTGAAAGAGAGGGGGAGTGAAAGAGAGGGGAGAGTGAAAGAGAGGGGAGAGTGAAAGAGAGGGGGAGTGAAAGAGAGGAGAGAGTGAAAGAGAGGAGAGTGAAAGAGAGAGGGGAGTGAAAGAGAGGAGAGTGAAAGAGAGGGGAGAGTGAAAGAGAGGGAGAGTGAAAGAGAGAGGGAGAGTGAAAGAGAGAGGGGAGTGAAAGAGAGAGGGGAGTGAAAGAGAGGGAAGTGAAAGAGAGAGGGGAGTGAAAGAGAGGGAGAGAGAAAGAGAGAGGGGAGTGAAAGAGAGGGGAGAAAGAGAGGGGAGTGGAAAAGAGAGGGAGTGAAAGAGAGAGGGGAGTGAAAGAGAGTGGGGTGTGAAAGAGGGGAGAGTGAAAGAGAGGAGAGAGTGAAAGAGAGGAGAGAGTGAAAGAGAGGAGAGTGAAAGAGAGGGGAGTGGAAAAGAGAGGGGAGTGAAAGAGAGGGGATAGTAAAAGAGAGAGGGGAGTGAAAGAGAGGGGAGAGTGAAAGAGAGAGGGGAGTGAAAGAGAGGGGAGTGAAAGAGAGGGGAGTGAAAGAGATGGGGGAGTGAAAGAGAGGGGAGAGTGAAAGAGAGAGGGGAGAGAAAGAGAGAGGGGAGTGAAAGAGAGGGTAGTGAAAGAGAGGGGGAGTGAAAGAGAGAGGGGAGTGAAAGAGAGAGGGTGTGAAAGAGGGAGAGTGAAAGAGAGGAGAGAGTGAAAGAGAGGGAGAGAGTGAAAGAGAGGAGAGAGTGAAAGAGAGGAGAGGAAAGAGAGGGGAGTGAAAGAGAGAGGGGTGAAAGAGAGGAGAGTGAAAGAGAGAGGGAGGAAAGAGAGGGGAGTGAAAGAGAGGGAGTGAAAGAGAGGGGAGAGTGAAAGAGAGAGGGGAAAGAAAGAGAGGGGAGTGAAAGACAGGGGAGTGGAAAAGAGAGGGAGTGAAAGAGAGAGGGGAGTGAAAGAGAGAGGGGAGAGTGAAAGAGAGAGGAGAGTGAAAGAGAGGAGAGTGAAAGAGAGGAGAGTGAAAGAGGAGAGAGTGAAAGAGAGGGGAGTGGAAAAGAGGGGAGTGGAAAAGAGAGGAGTGGAAAAGAGAGGAGTGGAAAAGAGAGGAGTGGAAAAGAGAGGGGAGTGGAAAAGAGAGGAGTGGAAAAGAGAGGGGAGAGTGAAAGAGAGAGGGGAGTGAAAGAGAGAGGGGAGTGAAAGAGAGGAGAGAGTGAAAGAGAGAGGGGAGTGAAGGAGAGAGGGGAGTGGAAAGAGAGAGGGTGGAAAAGAGAGGGGAGTGAAAGAGAGAGGGAGTGGAAGAGAGAGGGGAGTGAAAGAGAGAGAGGAGTGAAAGAGAGAGGGGAGTGGAAAAGAGAGGGGAGTGAAAGAGAGAGGGGAGTGAAAGAGAGAGGGAGTGAAAGAGAGAGGGGAGTGAAAGAGAGAGCGGAGTGAAAGAGAGAGGGGAGTGAAATAGAGAGGGGAGTGAAAGAGAGAGGGGAGTGAAAGAGAGAGGGAGAGTGAAAGAGAGGGGAGAGTGAAAGAGAGGGGAGAGTGAAAGAGAGGGGAGAGTGAAAGAGAGAGGAGAGTGAAAGAGAGAGGAGAGTGAAAGAGAGGGGGAAGTGAAAGAGAGAGGAGAGTGAAAGAGAGAGGGGTGTGACAGAGAGAGGAGAGTGAAAGAGAGAGGGGTGTGAAAGAGAGAGGAGAGTGAAAGAGAGAGGGGTGTGACAGAGAGAGGGGAGAAAGAGAGGAGTGTGAAAGAGAGAGGGAGTGAAAGAGAGAGGGGTGTGAAAGAAGAGAGAGGGGAGAGAGTGAAAAGAGAGAGAGGAGAGAGAGGAGAGTGAAAGAGAGGAGAGTGAAAGAGAGGGGAGAGTGAAAGAGAGAGAGAGAGTGAAAGAGAGAGGGGTGTGAAAGAGGGGAGAGTGAAAGAGAGGAGAGAGTGAAAGAGAAAGAAAGAGAGGAGAGTGAAAGAGGAGAGAGTGAAAGAGGGGAGTGGAAAAGAGAGGGAGAAAGAGAGAGAGGGAGGAAAGAGAGGGGAGAGAGAAAGAGAGGGGAGAAGAGAGGGAGAAAGAGAGAGAGAGAGTGAGAGGGAGAAAGAGAGGGGGAGTGAAGAGAGAGGGGAGAAAAGAGAGGGGAGTGAAAGAGAGGGGAGGAAGAGAGAGGGAGTGAAAGAGAGAGAGAGAAAGAGAGAGAGGAGTGAAAGAGAGAGGGGAGTGAAAAGAGAGGGGAGTGAAAGAGAGAGGGGAGTGAAAGAGAGAGGGAGAAAGAGAGAGGGGAGAAATAGAGAGGGAGGAAAGAGAGAGGGAGAAAGAGAGAGGGGAGAGTGAGAGGGGAGAGGAAAGAGAGGGGGAGAGTGAAAGAGAGGGGAGAGTGAAAGAGAGGGGGAGGAAAGAGAGGGGAGTGAAAGAGAGGGGAGTGAAAGAGAGAGGAGAGTGAAAGAGAGAGGGGGTGTGAAAGAGAGAGGAGAGTGAAAGAGAGAGGGGTGAAAGAGAGAGGAGAGTGAAAGAGAGAGGGGTGAAGAGAGAGGAGAGTGAAAGAGAGAGGGGAGAAAGAGAGGAGAAAGAGAGAGTAGAGTGAAAGAGAGAGGAGGAAAGAGAGAGGGGTGAAAGAGAGAGGGGAGGAAAGAGAGAGGGGAGTGAAAGAGAGAGGGAGAGAGAGGGGAGAAAGAGAGAGGGGTGTGAAAGAGAGAGGGAGTGAAAGAGAGAGGGAGTGAGAAGAGAGGAGAGAGGGGTGAAGAGAGAGAGGAGAAAGAGAGAGAGGGTGTGAAAGAGAGAGAGAGGAGTGAAAGAGAGAGGAGGGAAAGAGAGAGGAGTGAAAGAGAGAGGGGTGAAAGAGAGAAAGAGAGAGAGTGAAAGAGAGAAAGAGAAAGAGGAGGGAGAGGAGTGAAAGAGAGAGGGAGTGGAGGGAGAGAAATAGAGAGAGGAGTGAAAGAGAGAGAGTGAAAGAAGAGGGAGTGAAAGAGAGGAAAGAGAGGAGAGAGTGAAAGAGAGAGAGAGGAAAGAGAGAGAGAAAGAGGGAGAGTGAAAGAGGGGAGAGTGAAAGAGAGGGGAGAGAAAGAGAGAGGAGAGGAAAGAGAGAAAAGAGAGAGGGAGTGAAAGAGGGGAGAGAGGAGAGTGAAAGAGAGAGGGGAGTGAAGAGAGAGGGGAGTGGAAAGAGAGAGGGAGTGAAAGAGAGAGGGAGTGAAGAGAGAGAGAGAGAGAGAGGAGTGAAAGAGAGAGAGGAGTGAAAGGGGAGAGAGAGGGGAGTGGAAGAGAGAGGGGAGGAAAGAGAGAGCAGGAAAAGAGAGAGGGAGTGAAAGAGAGAGGGGAGTGAAAGAGAGAGGGGAGTGAAAGAGAGAGGGAGAGGGGAGAGGAAAGAGAGAGGGAGAGTGAAAGAGAGGGGAGAAAGAGAGAGGGGAGTGAAAGAGAGGGGAAGAAAGAGAGAGGAGAGTGAAAGAGAGAGGGAAAGAGAGGAGAGTGAAAGAGAGGGTGAAAGAGGGGGGAGTGAAAGAGAGAGGGGTGTGAAAGAGAGAGGGGAGTGAAAGAGAGAGGAGAGAGAGGGTGAAAGAGAGAGGGGAGTGAAAGAGAGAGGGAAAGAGAGAGGGGAAAGAGAGAGGGAGGAAAGAGAGTGAAAGAGAGGGTGTGACAGAGAGAGGAGAGTGAAAGAGAGAGGGGAGTGAAAGAGAGAGGAGAGTGAAAGAGAGAGGGGTGTGACAGAGAGAGGAGAGTGAAAGAGAGAGTGGTGTGAAAGAGGGCATGGGCTCAGAACAAAAAGCTTGGTCCCTACTCCCCACACAGCAGTTACTGAAGCTATTGGTATTGTCCCTCTTTCCCTGCCTCCCCCACTCTGCCTCCTCTCCTCTACCTCTACCTCTCCCTTTCTCCCTCAGAGCATTGATGTCTGAAGTCAGAATCGTTACCCCTGTTCCTTTTACCCAACATGATTTCATCCCTCACCTGAGTGAACTACATCCTCATTGAGGGGGCAGGGCCTCAGCTCCATGGGCGTGTGTTACTCCTTTATGTGATGGAATCTGTGTGTCAGGCAGTGTTCCCTCCCACTCCACCAGGAAAAGAACACAATCCTCAGCGATACAAGACACATACACCCTACGAGACACACTTTAATCCCTCCCTCTCAGCAGACATGGCTAGTACTTGACACTTCACTCACATTTCATGGTCTTCGAGACAATCACGTTTATTCTCTGCTCACTCACTGTTGGGATTTTTCACTCTAAATGTTAAGAAACACGAGGACATGGAGGTTAGCTCATTTGAATGGAACTCTCTCTGTATGTATCTCTTCCCCTTTCCCTCCTCTCTGTCCCCCTACTCTTCCTCAAGACTGCCCCTCTCCTCTCCTCTCCTCTCTTCTCTTCTCTCTTCTCTTCTCTTCTCTTCTCTTCTCTTCTCTTCTCTTCTCTTCTCTTCTCCTCTCTTGTGTGTGAGCATGCACTTACCGCGAGACATCATAATGCTTTATCTTTATGACTGTTCTTCTTTATGACTGTCCTTCTTTATGATTGTTCTTCTTTATGGCTGTCCTTCTTTATGATTGTTCTTCTTTATGGCTGTCTTTCTTTATGACTGTCCTTCTTTATGGCTGTCCTTTATGACTGTCCTTTATGACTGTCCTTCTTTATGACTGTCCTTCTTTATGGATGTTCTTCTTTATGGCTGTCCTTCTTTATGACTGTCCTTCTTTATGGCTGTCCTTCTTTATGATTGTTCTTCTTTATGGCTGTCTTTCTTTATGACTGTCCTTCTTTATGGCTGTCCTTTATGACTGTCCTTCTTTATGGCTGTCCTTTATGACTGTCCTTCTTTATGACTGTCCTTCTTTATGGCTGTTCTTCTTTATGGCTGTCTTTCTTTATGACTGTCCTTCTTTATGACTGTCCTTCTTTATGACTGTCCTTCTTTATGGCTGTCCTTCTTTATGATTGTTCTTCTTTATGGCTGTCTTTCTTTATGACTGTCCTTCTTTATGGCTGTACTTTATGACTGTCCTTCTTTATGGCTGTCCTTTATGACTGTCCTTCTTTATGACTGTCCTTCTTTATGGCTGTTCTTCTTTATGGCTGGCATTCTTTATGACTGTCCTTCTTTATGTCTGTCCTTATTTATGGCTGTCCTTCTTTATGGCTGTCCTTCTTTATGGCTGTTCTTCTTTATGGCTGTCCTTCTTTTATGTCTGTCCTTATTTATGGCTGTCCTTCTTTATGGCTGTCCTTCTTTATGACTGTCCTTCTTTATGGCTGTCTTTCTTTATGACTGTCCTTCTTTATGGCTGTCCTTTATGACTGTCATTCTTTATGGCAGTCCTTCTTTATGGCTGTCCTTTATGACTGTCCTTCTTTATGACTGTCCTTCTTTATGGCTGTCCTTCTTTATGACTGTCCTTCTTTATGGCTGTTCTTCTTTATGACTCTCCTTCTTTATGACTGTTCTTCTTTATGACTGTCCTTCTTTGTGGATGTTCTTCTTTATGGCTGTCCTTCTTTATGACTGTCCTTTATGACTGTCCTTTATGACTGTCCTTCTTTATGACTGTCCTTCGTTATGACTGTCCTTTATGACTGTCCTTCTTTATGGCTGTCCATCTTTATGACTGTCCTTTATGACTGTCCTTCTTTATGGCTGTCCTTCTTTATGGCTGTCTTTCTTTATAGCTGTCCTCCTTTATGACTGTCCCTCTTTATGGCTGTTCTTCTTTATGACTGTGCTTCTTTATGACTGCGCTTCTTTATGGCTGTCCTTCTTTATGACTGTTCTTCTTTATGACGGCTTTCTTTATGACGGCTTTCTTTATGACTGGCCTTCTTTATGACGGCTTTCTTTATGACTGTCCTTCTCATGGAGGAGCAGCGTGTTCCAAATCCATATTCTAATCCAGTTTCACACCTCTGAGGGAGAACAGGCCTGACACAGCACTATGATGGGGAGAGAAAGAGGGAAAGTGGGAGAGAGAAAGAAAGGGAGAGAGAGAACAAAATAAAGAGAGAGGCAAGATGGGTGGCATAGAATCAACACTGGCAGTGGAGGGAGGGAGGGAGGGGTGTAGAAGAGAAGATCAGGGAGAGAGGATGAACTGGATATGCACCAATGAGAAGAGAGAAGAAGAAAGAGAGGAGGAAAGGAGAGGTGGGGGGAGTGGGACAGGATGACACTAATGCTGAGAGAGAGAGAGAGAGAGAGAGAGAGAGAGAGAGAGAGAGAGAGAGAGAGAGAGAGAGAGAGAGAGAGAGAGAGAGAGAGTAAATAAGTATGATATTGGTGAAGGGATAAAAGGGACTGCATGTACAATGCAACACGGATTAAGAAAATGATGCTACAGAGAGAGAATGGAAGAGAGAGAGAGAGGAAGACAAGCAGCAGAAAAGAAAGAAGAGGGACTGCATGTGGCCATACCACACACACACTGGTTGGAAAGAGAAAGAGCTTCATGTGTTTTTCCTGGGTGGCTCTTGTTGCAGCAGTCCCTCTCCATTCCCCAGCCTCCTCCCATAGTTTCCTCTGTTAATTTGTCCGTGTAGAACTCTCCCTTAGTCCTGCTTCGACCTCCCTCCCTCGCTTCTTCCCTACCTTACCACCTCCCTCAGCCATAATATGCATGGTTATGCAAATAAGGTAATTAGGGACATGCTGCTCATTCCCTTGCAGCGAAGTCTCATGGAGAGAGAAGGAAAGGAGGAGAGACCTTACCATAATAATAAGAGAGAAGGAGAAACCTTACCAAAATAATAAGAGAAGGACAGAAGGAGAAACCTTAACATAATAATAAGAGCGAAGGAGAAACCTTACCAAAATAATAAGAGAAGGAGAGAAGGAGAGAAGGAGAAACCTTAACATAATAATAAGAGAGAAGGAGAAACCTTAACATAATAATAAGAGAGAAGGAGAAACCTTAACATAATAATAAGAGAGAAGGAGAAACCTTAACATAATAATAAGAGGAGAGAAGGAGAGAAGGAGAAACCTTAACATAATAATAGGAGAGAAGGAGAAACCTTAACAAAATAATAAGAGAGAAGGAGAAACCTTAACATAATAATAAGAGAGAAGGAGAAACCTTAACATAATAATAAGAGAAGGAGAGAAGGAGAGACCTTACCATAATAATAAGAGAGAAGGAGAAACCTTAACATAATAATAAGAGAGAAGGAGAAACCTTAACATAATAATAAGAGAGAAGGAGAAACCTTAACATAATAATAAGAGAGAAGGAGAAACCTTAACATAATAATAAGAGAGAAGGAGAAACCTTAACATAATAATAAGAGAGAAGGAGAAACCTTAACATAATAATAAGAGAGAAGGAGAAACCTTAACATAATAATAAGAGAGAAGGAGAAACCTTAACATAATAATAAGAGAGAAGGAGAAACCTTAACATAATAATAAGAGAGAAGGAGAAACCTTAACATAATAATAAGAGAGAAGGAGAAACCTTAACATAATAATAAGAGAGAAGGAGAAACCTTAACATAATAATAAGAGAGAAGGAGAAACCTTACCAAAATAATAAGAGAAGGACAGAAGGAGAAACCTTAACATAATAATAAGAGAGAAGGAGAAACCTTACCATAATAATAAGAGAGAAGGAGAGAAGGAGAAACCTTACCAAAATAATTAGAGAAGGAGAGAAGAAGAAACCTTACTAAAATAATAAGAGAAGGAGAGAAGGAGAAACCTTACCAAAATGAGAGAAGGAGAGGAGGAGAGACCTTACCATAATAATAAGAGAAGGAGGACCTTACCATAATAATAAGAGAAGGAGATGAGGAGAGACCTTACCATAATAAGAGAAGGAGAGACCTTACCATAATAATAAGAGAAGGAGACGAGGAGAGACCTTACCATAATAAGAGAAGGAGAGACCTTACCATAATAATAAGAGAAGGAGATGAGGAGAGACCTTACCATAATAAGAGAAGGAGAGACCTTACCATAATAATAAGAGAAGGAGACGAGGAGAGACCTTACCATAATAAGGAGAGGAGAAGAGACCTTACGTAATAATAAGAGAAGGAGAGAGGGAGAGAAGGAGAGAAGGAGAAACCTTACCGAAATGAGAGGAGAGGAGGAGAGACCTTACCATAATAATAAGAGAAGGAGAGACCTTACCATAATAATAAGAGAAGGAGATGAGGAGAGACCTTACCATAATAAGAGAAGGAGAGAAGGAGAGACCTTACCATAATAAGGAGAGGAGGAGAGAAGGAGAGACCTTACCATAATAATAAGAGGAGGAGAGACCTTACGTAATAATAAGAGGAGAGACCTTACCATAATAATAAAAGGAGAGAAGGAGATGAGAGACCTTACCATAATAATAAAAGGAGAGAAGGAGATGCGAGACCTTACCATAATAATAAAAGGAGAGAAGGAGATGAGAGACCTTACCATAATAAGGAGAGGAGGAGAGACCTTACGTAATAATAAAAGGAGAGACCTTACCATAATAATAAGATGAGGAGAGACCTTACCATAATAATAAGAGAAGGAGATGAGGAGAGACCTTACCATAATAAGGAGAGGAGGAGAGACCTTACCATAATAATAAAAGGAGAGAAGGAGATGAGAGACCTTACCATAATAATAAGATGAGGAGAGACCTTACCATAATAATAAGATGAGGCGAGACCTTACATAATAAGAGAAGGAGAGAAGGAGAGGAGAGACCTTACCATAATAATACGAGGAGGAGAGACCTTACCATAATAATAAGAGGAGGAGAGACCTTACCATAATAATAAGAGGAAGAGAGACCTTACCATAATAAGGAGAGGAGGAGAGACCTTACGTAATAAGAGAAGGAGAGGAGGAGAGACCTTACCATAATAAGAGAAGGAGAGGATGAGAGACCTTACCATAATAATAAGAGGAGGAGAGGAGGAGAGACCTTACCATAATAATAAGAGGAGGAGAGGAGGAGAGACCTTACCATAATAATAAGAGGAGGAGAGAAGGAGAGACCTTACCATAATAATAAGAGGAGGAGAGGAGGAGAGACCTTACCATAATAATAAGGAGAGGAGGAGAGAAGGAGAGACCTTACCATAATAATAAGAGGAGGAGAGGAGGAGAGACCTTACCATAATAATAAGAGGAGGAGAGGAGGAGAGACCTTACCATAATAATAAGGAGAGGAGGAGACACCTTACCATAATAATAAGAGGAGGAGAGGAGGAGAGACCTTACCATAATAATAAGGAGAGGAGGAGAGACCTTACCATAATAATAAGGAGAGGAGGAGAGAAGGAGAGACCTTACCATAATAATAAGGAGAGAAGGAGAGACCTTACCATAATAATAAGGAGAGGAGGAGAGAAGGAGAGACCTTACCATAATAATAAGGAGAGGAGGAGAGACCTTACCATAATAATAAGGAGAGGAGGAGAGACCTTACCATAATAATAAGGAGAGGAGGAGAGACCTTACCATAATAATAAGGAGAGGAGGAGAGACCTTACCATAATAATAAGGAGAGGAGGAGAGGAGGAGAGACCTTACCACAATAATAAGGAGAGGAGGAGAGACCTTACCATAATAATAAGGAGAGGAGGAGAGACCTTACCATAATAATAAGGAGAGGAGGAGAGACCTTACCATAATAATAAGGGGAGGAGGAGAGAAGGAGAGACCTTACCATAATAATAAGGAGAGGAGGAGAGACCTTACCATAATAATAAGGAGAGGAGGAGAGAAGGAGAGACCTTACCATAATAATAAGGAGAGGAGGAGAGACCTTACCATAATAATAAGGAGAGGAGGAGAGGAGGAGAGACCTTACCATAATAATAAGGAGAGGAGGAGAGACCTTACCATAATAATAAGGAGAGGAGGAGAGACCTTACCATAATAATAAGGAGAGGAGGAGAGAAGGAGAGACCTTACCATAATATTAAGGAGAGGAGGAGAGACCTTACCATAATAATAAGGAGAGGAGGAGAGGAGGAGAGACCTTACCATAATAATAAGGAGAGGAGGAGAGACCTTACCATAATAATAAGGAGAGGAGGAGAGACCTTACCATAATAATAAGGAGAGGAGGAGAGAAGGAGAGACCTTACCATAATAATAAGGAGAGGAGGAGAGACCTTACCATAATAATAAGGAGAGGAGGAGAGGAGGAGAGACCTTACCATAATAATAAGGAGAGGAGGAGAGAAGGAGAGACCTTACCATAATAATAAGGAGAGGAGGAGAGAAGGAGAGACCTTACCATAATAATAAGGAGAGGAGGAGAGAAGGAGAGACCTTACCATAATAATAAGAGGAGGAGAGAAGGAGAGACCTTATCATAATAATAAGAGGAGGAGAGAAGGAGAGACCTTACCATAATAATAAGAGGAGGAGAGAAGGAGAGACCTTACCATAATAATAAGAGGAGGAGAGAAGGAGAGACCTTACCATAATAATAAGGAGAGGAGGAGAGAAGGAGAGACCTTACCATAATAATAAGGAGAGGAGGAGAGACCTTACCATAATAATAAGGAGAGGAGGAGAGGAGGAGAGACCTTACCATAATAATAAGGAGAGGAGGAGAGAAGGAGAGACCTTACCATAATAATAAGGAGAGGAGGAGAGAAGGAGAGACCTTACCATAATAATAAGGAGAGGAGGAGAGAAGGAGAGACCTTACCATAATAATAAGAGGAGGAGAGAAGGAGAGACCTTATCATAATAATAAGAGGAGGAGAGAAGGAGAGACCTTACCATAATAATAAGAGGAGGAGAGAAGGAGAGACCTTACCATAATAATAAGAGGAGGAGAGAAGGAGAGACCTTACCATAATAATAAGAGGAGGAGAGAAGGAGAGACCTTACCATAATAATAAGAGGAGGAGAGGAGGAGAGACCTTACCATAATAATAAGAGGAGGAGAGAAGGAGAGACCTTACCATAATAATAAGAGGAGGAGAGAAGGAGAGACCTTACCATAATAATAAGAGGAGGAGAGAAGGAGAGACCTTACCATAATAATAAGAGGAGAGAGAAGGAGAGACCTTACCATAATAATAAGGAGAGGAGGAGAGAAGGAGAGACCTTACCATAATAATAAGGAGAGGAGGAGAGAAGGAGAGACCTTACCATAATAATAAGAGGAGGAGAGAAGGAGAGACCTTATCATAATAATAAGAGGAGGAGAGAAGGAGAGACCTTTACCATAATAATAAGAGGAGGAGAGAAGGAGAGACCTTACCATAATAATAAGGAGAGGAGGAGAGAAGGAGAGACCTTACCATAATAATAAGGAGAGGAGGAGAGACCTTACCATAATAATAAGAGGAGGAGAGAAGGAGAGACCTTATCATAATAATAAGAGGAGGGGAGAAGGAGAGACCTTACCATAATAATAAGAGGAGGAGAGAAGGAGAGACCTTACCATAATAATAAGAGGAGGAGAGAAGGAGAGACCTTACCATAATAATAAGGAGAGGAGGAGAGAAGGAGAGACCTTACCATAATAATAAGAGGAGGAGAGAAGGAGAGACCTTATCATAATAATAAGAGGAGGAGAGAAGGAGAGACCTTACCATAATAATAAGAGGAGGAGAGAAGGAGAGACCTTACCATAATAATAAGGAGAGGAGGAGAGAAGGAGAGACCTTACCATAATAATAAGGAGAGGAGGAGAGAAGGAGAGACCTTACCATAATAATAAGAGGAGGAGAGAAGGAGAGACCTTATCATAATAATAAGAGGAGGAGAGAAGGAGAGACCTTACCATAATAATAAGAGGAGGAGAGAAGGAGAGACCTTACCATAATAATAAGAGGAGGAGAGAAGGAGAGACCTTACCATAATAATAAGAGGAGAGAAGAGAGACCTTACCATAATAATAAGAGGAGGAGAGGAGGAGAGACCTTACCATAATAATAAGGAGAGGAGGAGAGAAGGAGAGACCTTACCATAATAATAAGGAGAGGAGGAGAGAAGGAGAGACCTTACCATAATAATAAGGAGAGGAGGAGAGAAGGAGAGACCTTACCATAATAATAAGAGGAGGAGAGAAGGAGAGACCTTATCATAATAATAAGAGGAGGAGAGAAGGAGAGACCTTACCATAATAATAAGAGGAGGAGAGAAGGAGAGACCTTACCATAATAATAAGGAGAGGAGGAGAAGGAGAGACCTTACCATAATAATAAGAGGAGGAGAGAGGAGAGACCTTACCATAATAATAAGGAGAGGAGGAGAGAAGGAGAGACCTTACCATAATAATAAGAGGAGGAGAGAAGGAGAGACCTTACCATAATAATAAGAGGAGGAGAGAAGGAGAGACCTTACCATAATAATAAGAGGAGGAGAGAAGGAGAGACCTTACCATAATAATAAGAGGAGGAGAGGAGGAGAGACCTTACCATAATAATAAGAGGAGGAGAGAAGGAGAGACCTTACCATAATAATAAGAGGAGGAGAGAAGGAGAGACCTTACCATAATAATAAGAGGAGGAGAGAAGGAGAGACCTAATAATAAGAGGAGGAGAGAAGGAGAGACCTTACCATAATAATAAGAGGAGGAGAGAAGGAGAGACCTTACCATAATAATAAGAGGAGGAGAGAAGGAGAGACCTTATCATAATAATAAGAGGAGGAGAGAAGGAGAGACCTTACCATAATAATAAGAGGAGGAGAGAAGGAGAGACCTTACCATAATAATAAGAGGAGGAGAGAAGGAGAGACCTTACCATAATAATAAGAGGAGGAGAGAAGGAGAGACCTTAATAATAATAAGAGGAGGAGAGGAGGAGAGACCTTACCATAATAATAAGGAGAGGAGGAGAGAAGGAGAGACCTTACCATAATAATAAGGAGAGGAGGAGAGAAGGAGAGACCTTACCATAATAATAAGGAGAGGAGGAGAGAAGGAGAGACCTTACCATAATAATAAGAGGAGGAGAGAAGGAGAGACCTTATCATAATAATAAGAGGAGGAGAGAAGGAGAGACCTTACCATAATAATAAGAGGAGGAGAGAAGGAGAGACCTTACCATAATAATAAGGAGAGGAGGAGAGAAGGAGAGACCTTACCATAATAATAAGAGGAGGAGAGAAGGAGAGACCTTACCATAATAATAAGGAGAGGAGGAGAGAAGGAGAGACCTTACCATAATAATAAGAGGAGGAGAGAAGGAGAGACCTTACCATAATAATAAGAGGAGGAGAGAAGGAGAGACCTTACCATAATAATAAGAGAGGAGAGAAGGAGAGACCTTACCATAATAATAAGAGGAGGAGAGGAGGAGAGACCTTACCATAATAATAAGAGGAGGAGAGAAGGAGAGACCTTACCATAATAATAAGAGGAGGAGAGAAGGAGAGACCTTACCATAATAATAAGAGGAGGAGAGAAGGAGAGACCTTACCATAATAATAAGAGGAGGAGAGAAGGAGAGACCTTACCATAATAATAAGAGGAGGAGAGAAGGAGAGACCTTACCATAATAATAAGAGGAGGAGAGAAGGAGAGACCTTACCATAATAATAAGAGGAGGAGAGGAGGAGAGACCTTACCATAATAATAAGGAGAGGAGGAGAGAAGGAGAGACCTTACCATAATAATAAGAGGAGGAGAGAAGGAGAGACCTTATCATAATAATAAGAGGAGGAGAGAAGGAGAGACCTTACCATAATAATAAGAGGAGGAGAGAAGGAGAGACCTTACCATAATAATAAGAGGAGGAGAGGAGGAGAGACCTTACCATAATAATAAGGAGAGGAGGAGAGGAGGAGAGACCTTACCATAATAATAAGGAGAGGAGGAGAGGAGGAGAGACCTTACCATAATAATAAGGAGAGGAGGAGAGAAGGAGAGACCTTACCATAATAATAAGGAGAGGAGGAGAGAAGGAGAGACCTTACCATAATAATAAGGAGAGGAGGAGAGGAGGAGAGACCTTACCATAATAATAAGGAGAGGAGGAGAGAAGGAGAGACCTAATAATAATAAGGAGAGGAGGAGAGGAGGAGAGACCTTACCATAATAATAAGAGGAGGAGAGAAGGAGAGACCTTATCATAATAATAAGAGGAGGAGAGAAGGAGAGACCTTACCATAATAATAAGAGGAGGAGAGAAGGAGAGACCTTACCATAATAATAAGAGGAGGAGAGGAGGAGAGACCTTACCATAATAATAAGGAGAGGAGGAGAGAAGGAGAGACCTTACCATAATAATAAGGAGAGGAGGAGAGAAGGAGAGACCTTACCATAATAATAAGGAGAGAAGGAGAGACCTTACCATAATAATAAGAGGAGGAGAGAAGGAGAGACCTTATCATAATAATAAGAGGAGGAGAGAAGGAGAGACCTTACCATAATAATAAGAGGAGGAGAGAAGGAGAGACCTTACCATAATAATAAGGAGAGGAGGAGAGAAGGAGAGACCTTACCATAATAATAAGAGGAGGAGAGAAGGAGAGACCTTACCATAATAATAAGAGGAGGAGAGGAGGAGAGACCTTACCATAATAATAAGAGGAGGAGAGAAGGAGAGACCTTACCATAATAATAAGAGGAGGAGAGAAGGAGAGACCTTACCATAATAATAAGAGGAGGAGAGAAGGAGAGACCTTACCATAATAATAAGAGGAGGAGAGAAGGAGAGACCTTACCATAATAATAAGGAGAGGAGGAGAGAAGGAGAGACCTTACCATAATAATAAGGAGAGGAGGAGAGAAGGAGAGACCTTACCATAATAATAAGAGGAGGAGAGAAGGAGAGACCTTATCATAATAATAAGAGGAGGAGAGAAGGAGAGACCTTACCATAATAATAAGAGGAGGAGAGAAGGAGAGACCTTACCATAATAATAAGGAGAGGAGGAGAGAAGGAGAGACCTTACCATAATAATAAGGAGAGGAGGAGAGACCTTACCATAATAATAAGAGGAGGAGAGAAGGAGAGACCTTATCATAATAATAAGAGGAGGAGAGAAGGAGAGACCTTACCATAATAATAAGAGGAGGAGAGAAGGAGAGACCTTACCATAATAATAAGAGGAGGAGAGAAGGAGAGACCTTACCATAATAATAAGAGGAGGAGAGAAGGAGAGACCTTACCATAATAATAAGAGGAGGAGAGGAGGAGAGACCTTACCATAATAATAAGAGGAGGAGAGAAGGAGAGACCTTACCATAATAATAAGAGGAGGAGAGAAGGAGAGACCTTACCATAATAATAAGAGGAGGAGAGAAGGAGAGACCTTACCATAATAATAAGAGGAGGAGAGAAGGAGAGACCTTACCATAATAATAAGAGGAGGAGAGAAGGAGAGACCTTACCATAATAATAAGAGGAGGAGAGAAAGGAGAGACCTTACCATAATAATAAGGAGGAGGAGAGGAGGAGAGACCTTACCATAATAATAAGGAGAGGAGGAGAGAAGGAGAGACCTTACCATAATAATAAGAGAGAGAAGAGAAGGAGAGACCTTACCATAATAATAAGAGAGAGGAGAGAAGGAGAGACCTTACCATAATAATAAGGAGAGGAGGAGAGAAGGAGAGACCTTACCATAATAATAAGGAGAGGAGGAGAGAAGGAGAGACCTTACCATAATAATAAGGAGAGGAGGAGAGAAGGAGAGACCTTACCATAATAATAAGGAGAGGAGGAGAGGAGGAGAGACCTTACCATAATAATAAGGAGAGGAGGAGAGAAGGAGAGACCTTACCATAATAATAAGGAGGAGGAGAGGAGGAGAGACCTTACCATAATAATAAGAGGAGGAGAGAAGGAGAGACCTTACCATAATAATAAGAGGAGGAGAGAAGGAGAGACCTTACCATAATAATAAGAGGAGGAGGAGGAGAGACCTTACCATAATAATAAGGAGAGGAGAGGACCTTACCATAATAATAAGGAGAGGAGGAGAGACCTTACCATAATAATAAGGAGAGGAGGAGAGGAGGAGAGACCTTACCATAATAATAAGGAGAGGAGAGAGAGAAGGAGAGACCTTACCATAATAATAAGGAGAGGAGGAGAGAAGGAGAGACCTTACCATAATAATAAGGAGAGGAGGAGAGGAGGAGAGACCTTACCATAATAATAAGGAGAGGAGGAGAGACCTTACCATAATAATAAGGAGAGGAGGAGAGGAGGAGAGACCTTACCATAATAATAAGGAGAGGAGGAGAGAAGGAGAGACCTTACCATAATAATAAGGAGAGGAGGAGAGAAGGAGAGACCTTACCATAATAATAAGGAGAGGAGGAGAGAAGGAGAGACCTTACCATAATAATAAGGAGAGGAGGAGAGACCTTACCATAATAATAAGGAGAGGAGGAGAGAAGGAGAGACCTTACCATAATAATAAGGAGAGGAGGAGAGAAGGAGAGACCTTACCATAATAATAAGGAGAGGAGGAGAGGAGAGACCTTACCATAATAATAAGGAGAGGAGGAGAGGAGGAGAGACCTTACCATAATAATAAGAGGAGGAGAGAAGGAGAGACCTTACCATAATAATAAGAGGAGGAGAGAAGGAGAGACCTTACCATAATAATAAGGAGAGGAGGAGAGAAGGAGAGACCTTACCATAATAATAAGGAGAGGAGGAGAGAAGGAGAGACCTTACCATAATAATAAGAGGAGGAGAGAAGGAGAGACCTTATCATAATAATAAGAGGAGGAGAGAAGGAGAGACCTTACCATAATAATAAGAGGAGGAGAGAAGGAGAGACCTTACCATAATAATAAGAGGAGGAGAGAAGGAGAGACCTTACCATAATAATAAGGAGAGGAGGAGAGAAGGAGAGACCTTACCATAATAATAAGGAGAGGAGGAGAGAAGGAGAGACCTTACCATAATAATAAGGAGAGGAGAGAAGGAGAGACCTTACCATAATAATAAGAGGAGGAGAGGAGGAGAGACCTAATAATAATAAGAGAGAGGAGAGAAGGAGAGACCTTACCATAATAATAAGGAGAGGAGGAGAGAAGGAGAGACCTTACCATAATAATAAGAGGAGAGAGAAGGAGAGACCTTACCATAATAATAAGAGGAGGAGAGAAGGAGAGACCTTACCATAATAATAAGAGGAGGAGAGGAGGAGAGACCTTACCATAATAATAAGAGAGGAGGAGAGAGGAGAGACCTTACCATAATAATAAGGAGAGGAGGAGAGACCTTACCATAATAATAAGGAGAGGAGGAGAGACCTTACCATAATAATAAGGAGAGGAGGAGAGAAGGAGAGACCTTACCATAATAATAAGAGAGGAGGAGAGAAGGAGAGACCTTACCATAATAATAAGGAGAGGAGGAGAGGAGGAGAGACCTTACCATAATAATAAGGAGAGGAGGAGAGACCTTAATAATAATAAGGAGAGGAGGAGAGAGGAGAGACCTTACCATAATAATAAGAGAGGAGGAGAGAAGGAGAGACCTAATAATAATAAGAGGAGGAGAGAAGGAGAGACCTTACCATAATAATAAGAGAGAGGAGAGAAGGGAGAGACCTTACCATAATAATAAGAGGAGGAGAGAAGGAGAGACCTTACCATAATAATAAGGAGAGGAGGAGAGAAGGAGGAGAGAGAGACCTTACCATAATAATAAGGAGAGGAGGAGAGGAGGAGAGACCTTACCATAATAATAAGAGGAGGAGAGAAGGAGAGACCTTACCATAATAATAAGAGGAGGAGAGAAGGAGAGACCTTACCATAATAATAAGGAGAGGAGGAGAGAAGGAGAGACCTTACCATAATAATAAGGAGAGGAGGAGAGAAGGAGAGACCTTACCATAATAATAAGAGGAGGAGAGAAGGAGAGACCTTACCATAATAATAAGAGGAGGAGAGAAGGAGAGACCTTACCATAATAATAAGAGGAGGAGAGAAGGAGAGACCTTACCATAATAATAAGAGGAGGAGAGAAGGAGAGACCTTACCATAATAATAAGAGGAGGAGAGAAGGAGAGACCTTACCATAATAATAAGGAGAGGAGGAGAGAAGGAGAGACCTTACCATAATAATAAGGAGAGGAGAGAGAAGGAGAGACCTTACCATAATAATAAGAGGAGGAAGGAGAGACCTTACCATAATAATAAGGAGAGGAGGAGAGAGGAGAGAGAGAGACCTTACCATAATAATAAGGAGAGGAGGAGAGAAGGAGAGACCTTACCATAATAATAAGGAGAGAGAGAGGAGAGAGAGGAGACCTTACCATAATAATAAGGAGAGGAGGAGAGAAGGAGAGACCTTACCATAATAATAAGAGGAGGAGAGAAGGAGAGACCTTACCATAATAATAAGAGAGGAGGAGAGAAGGAGACCTTACCATAATAATAAGAGGAGGAGAGAGAGAAGGAGAGACCTTACCATAATAATAAGAGGAGAGAAGAGAATAATAAGAGGAGGAGAGAGAGACCTTACCATAATAATAAGAGAGGAGAGAAGGAGAGACCTTACCATAATAATAAGGAGAGGGAGAGGAGGAAGGAGAGACCTTACCATAATAATAAGGAGAGGAGGAGAGAAGGAGAGACCTTACCATAATAATAAGGAGGAGGAGAGAAGGAGAGACCTTACCATAATAATAAGGAGAGAGGAGAGAAGGAGAGACCTAATAATAATAAGGAGAGGAGGAGAGGAGGAGAGACCTTACCATAATAATAAGAGGAGAGAGAGGAGAGACCTTACCATAATAATAAGAGGAGAGACCTTAATAATAAGAGAGGAGAGGGAGGAGAGACCATAATAATAAGGAGAGGAGGAGAGGAGGAGAGACCTTACCATAATAATAAGGAGAGGAGGAGAGACCTTACCATAATAATAAGGAGAGGAGGAGAGGAGGAGAGACCTTACCATAATAATAAGGAGAGGAGGAGAGAAGGAGAGACCTTACCATAATAATAAGGAGAGGAGGAGAGAAGGAGAGACCTTACCATAATAATAAGGAGAGGAGGAGAGAGGAGAGACCTTACCATAATAATAAGGAGAGGAGGAGAGACCTTACCATAATAATAAGGAGAGGAGGAGAGGAGGAGACCTTACCATAATAATAAGGAGAGGAGGAGAGAAGGAGAGACCTTACCATAATAATAAGGAGAGGAGGAGAGAAGGAGAGACCTTACCATAATAATAAGGAGAGGAGGAGAGAAGGAGAGACCTTACCATAATAATAAGGAGAGGAGGAGAGACCTTACCATAATAATAAGGAGAGAGGAGAGAGAGACCTTACCATAATAATAAGGAGAGGAGGAGAGAAGGAGAGACCTTACCATAATAATAAGGAGAGGAGGAGAGGAGAGACCTTACCATAATAATAAGGAGAGGAGGAGAGGAGGAGAGACCTTACCATAATAATAAGAGGAGGAGAGAAGGAGAGACCTTACCATAATAATAAGAGGAGGAGAGAAGGAGAGAGGAGAGGAGGAGAGAAGGAGAGACCTTACCATAATAATAAGGAGAGGAGGAGAGAAGGAGAGACCTTACCATAATAATAAGAGGAGGAGAGAAGGAGAGACCTTATCATAATAATAAGAGGAGGAGAGAAGGAGAGACCTTACCATAATAATAAGAGGAGGAGAGAAGGAGAGACCTTACCATAATAATAAGAGGAGGAGAGAAGGAGAGACCTTACCATAATAATAAGAGGAGGAGAGAAGGAGAGACCTTACCATAATAATAAGGAGAGGAGGAGAGAAGGAGAGACCTTACCATAATAATAAGGAGAGGAGGAGAGAAGGAGAGACCTTACCATAATAATAAGGAGAGGAGAGAAGGAGAGACCTTACCATAATAATAAGGAGAGGAGAGAAGGAGAGACCTTACCATAATAATAAGGAGAGGAGAGAAGGAGAGACCTTACCATAATAATAAGAGGAGGAGAGAAGGAGAGACCTTACCATAATAATAAGAGGAGGAGAGAAGGAGAGAACTTACCATAATAATAAGAGGAGGAGAGAAGGAGAGACCTTACCATAATAATAAGAGGAGGAGAGAAGGAGAGACCTTACCATAATAATAAGAGGAGGAGAGAAGGAGAGACCTTACCATAATAATAAGAGGAGGAGAGAAGGAGAGACCTTACCATAATAATAAGAGGAGGAGAGGAGGAGAGACCTTACCATAATAATAAGGAGAGGAGGAGAGAAGGAGAGACCTTACCATAATAATAAGAGGAGGAGAGAAGGAGAGACCTTATCATAATAATAAGAGGAGAGAAGGAGAGACCTTACCATAATAATAAGAGGAGGAGAGAAGGAGAGACCTTACCATAATAATAAGAGGAGGAGAGGAGGAGAGACCTTACCATAATAATAAGGAGAGGAGGAGAGGAGGAGAGACCTTACCATAATAATAAGGAGAGGAGGAGAGGAGGAGAGACCTTACCATAATAATAAGGAGAGGAGGAGAGGAGGAGAGACCTTACCATAATAATAAGGAGAGGAGGAGAGGAGGAGAGACCTTACCATAATAATAAGGAGAGGAGGAGAGAAGGAGAGACCTTACCATAATAATAAGGAGAGGAGGAGAGAAGGAGAGACCTTACCATAATAATAAGGAGAGGAGGAGAGAAGGAGAGACCTTACCATAATAATAAGGAGAGGAGGAGAGAAGGAGAGACCTTACCATAATAATAAGGAGAGGAGGAGAGAAGGAGAGACCTTACCATAATAATAAGGAGAGGAGGAGAGAAGGAGAGACCTTACCATAATAATAAGGAGAGGAGGAGAGAAGGAGAGACCTTACCATAATAATAAGGAGAGGAGGAGAGAAGGAGAGACCTTACCATAATAATAAGGAGAGGAGGAGAGAAGGAGAGACCTTACCATAATAATAAGGAGAGGAGGAGAGGAGGAGAGACCTTACCATAATAATAAGGAGAGGAGGAGAGAAGGAGAGACCTTACCATAATAATAAGGAGAGGAGGAGAGGAGGAGAGACCTTACCATAATAATAAGAGGAGGAGAGAAGGAGAGACCTTACCATAATAATAAGAGGAGGAGAGAAGGAGAGACCTTACCATAATAATAAGAGGAGTAGAGGAGGAGAGACCTTACCATAATAATAAGGAGAGGAGGAGAGGAGGAGAGACCTTACCATAATAATAAGGAGAGGAGGAGAGACCTTACCATAATAATAAGGAGAGGAGGAGAGGAGGAGAGACCTTACCATAATAATAAGGAGAGGAGGAGAGAAGGAGAGACCTTACCATAATAATAAGGAGAGGAGGAGAGAAGGAGAGACCTTACCATAATAATAAGGAGAGGAGGAGAGGAGGAGAGACCTTACCATAATAATAAGGAGAGGAGGAGAGACCTTACCATAATAATAAGGAGAGGAGGAGAGGAGGAGAGACCTTACCATAATAATAAGGAGAGGAGGAGAGAAGGAGAGACCTTACCATAATAATAAGGAGAGGAGGAGAGAAGGAGAGACCTTACCATAATAATAAGGAGAGGAGGAGAGAAGGAGAGACCTTACCATAATAATAAGGAGAGGAGGAGAGACCTTACCATAATAATAAGGAGAGGAGGAGAGAAGGAGAGACCTTACCATAATAATAAGGAGAGGAGGAGAGAAGGAGAGACCTTACCATAATAATAAGGAGAGGAGGAGAGGAGGAGAGACCTTACCATAATAATAAGGAGAGGAGGAGAGGAGGAGAGACCTTACCATAATAATAAGAGGAGGAGAGACCTTACCATAATAATAAGAGGAGGAGAGAAGGAGAGACCTTACCATAATAATAAGGAGAGGAGGAGAGAAGGAGAGACCTTACCATAATAATAAGGAGAGGAGGAGAGAAGGAGAGACCTTACCATAATAATAAGAGGAGGAGAGAAGGAGAGACCTTATCATAATAATAAGAGGAGGAGAGAAGGAGAGACCTTACCATAATAATAAGAGGAGGAGAGAAGGAGAGACCTTACCATAATAATAAGAGGAGGAGAGAAGGAGAGACCTTACCATAATAATAAGAGGAGGAGAGAAGGAGAGACCTTACCATAATAATAAGGAGAGGAGGAGAGAAGGAGAGACCTTACCATAATAATAAGGAGAGGAGGAGAGAAGGAGAGACCTTACCATAATAATAAGGAGAGGAGGAGAGGAGGAGAGACCTTACCATAATAATAAGAGGAGGAGAGAAGGAGAGACCTTATCATAATAATAAGAGGAGGAGAGAAGGAGAGACCTTACCATAATAATAAGAGGAGGAGAGAAGGAGAGACCTTACCATAATAATAAGAGGAGGAGAGAAGGAGAGACCTTACCATAATAATAAGAGGAGGAGAGAAGGAGAGACCTTACCATAATAATAAGGAGAGGAGGAGAGAAGGAGAGACCTTACCATAATAATAAGGAGAGGAGGAGAGAAGGAGAGACCTTACCATAATAATAAGGAGAGGAGGAGAGAAGGAGAGACCTTACCATAATAATAAGGAGAGGAGAGAAGGAGAGACCTTACCATAATAATAAGGAGAGGAGAGAAGGAGAGACCTTACCATAATAATAAGGAGAGGAGAGAAGGAGAGACCTTACCATAATAATAAGAGGAGGAGAGAAGGAGAGACCTTACCATAATAATAAGGAGAGGAGGAGAGAAGGAGAGACCTTACCATAATAATAAGGAGAGGAGGAGAGAAGGAGAGACCTTACCATAATAATAAGGAGAGGAGGAGAGAAGGAGAGACCTTACCATAATAATAAGAGGAGGAGAGAAGGAGAGACCTTACCATAATAATAAGGAGAGGAGGAGAGAAGGAGAGACCTTACCATAATAATAAGGAGAGGAGGAGAGAAGGAGAGACCTTACCATAATAATAAGAGGAGGAGAGAAGGAGAGACCTTATCATAATAATAAGAGGAGGAGAGAAGGAGAGACCTTACCATAATAATAAGAGGAGGAGAGAAGGAGAGACCTTACCATAATAATAAGGAGAGGAGGAGAGAAGGAGAGACCTTACCATAATAATAAGAGGAGGAGAGGAGGAGAGACCTTACCATAATAATAAGAGGAGGAGAGAAGGAGAGACCTTACCATAATAATAAGAGGAGGAGAGGAGGAGAGACCTTACCATAATAATAAGAGGAGGAGAGGAGGAGAGACCTTACCATAATAATAAGAGGAGGAGAGAAGGAGAGACCTTACCATAATACTAAGAGGAGGAGAGGAGGAGAGACCTTACCATAATAATAAGAGGAGGAGAGAAGGAGAGACCTTACCATAATAATAAGAGGAGGAGAGAAGGAGAGACCTTACCATAATAATAAGGAGAGGAGGAGAGAAGGAGAGACCTTACCATAATAATAAGAGGAGGAGAGGAGGAGAGACCTTACCATAATAATAAGAGGAGGAGAGAAGGAGAGACCTTACCATAATAATAAGAGGAGGAGAGGAGGAGAGACCTTACCATAATAATAAGAGGAGGAGAGGAGGAGAGACCTTACCATAATAATAAGAGGAGGAGAGAAGGAGAGACCTTACCATAATACTAAGAGGAGGAGAGGAGGAGAGACCTTACCATAATAATAAGAGGAGGAGAGAAGGAGAGACCTTACCATAATAATAAGAGGAGGAGAGAAGGAGAGACCTTACCATAATAATAAGAGGAGGAGAGAAGGAGAGACCTTACCATAATAATAAGAGGAGGAGAGAAGGAGAGACCTTACCATAATAATAAGAGGAGGAGAGAAGGAGAGACCTTACCATAATAATAAGAGGAGGAGAGAAGGAGAGACCTTACCATAATAATAAGAGGAGGGGAGAAGGAGAGACCTTACCATAATAATAAGAGGAGGAGAGAAGGAGAGACCTTACCATAATAATAAGAGGAGGAGAGAAGGAGAGACCTTACCATAATAATAAGAGGAGGGGAGAAGGAGAGACCTTACCATAATAATAAGAGAAGGAGAGAAGGAGAGACCTTACCATAATAATAAGAGGAGGAGAGAAGGAGAGACCTTACCATAATAATAAGAGGAGGAGAGGAGAGACCTTACCATAATAATAAGAGGAGGAGAGAAGGAGAGACCTTACCATAATAATAAGAGAAGGAGAGAAGGAGAGACCTTACCATAATACTAAGAGGAGGAGAGGAGGAGAGACCTTACCATAATAATAAGAGGAGGAGAGAAGGAAAGACCTTACCATAATAATAAGAGGAGGAGAGAAGGAGAGACCTTACCATAATAATAAGAGGTAGAGAGGAGGAGAGACCTTACCATAATAATAAGAGGAGGAGAGGAGGAGAGACCTTACCATAATAATAAGAGGAGGAGAGACCTTACCATAATAATAAGAGGAGGAGAGAAGGAGAGACCTTACCATAATACTAAGAGGAGGAGAGGAGGAGAGACCTTACCATAATAATAAGAGGAGGAGAGAAGGAGAGACCTTACCATAATAATAAGAGGAGTAGAGAAGGAGAGACCTTACCATAATAATAAGAGAAGGAGAGGAGAGACCTTACCATAATAATAAGAGGAGGAGAGAAGGAGAGACCTTACCATAATAATAAGAGGAGGAGAGGAGGAGAGACCTTACCATAATAATAAGAGGAGGAGAGACCTTACCATAATAATAAGAGGAGGAGAGAAGGAGAGACCTTACCATAATAATAAGAGAAGGAGAGGCGGAGGTTTCTGTCTGCTTGTAAGGGCCATGTGTCTTTCCACCTGTGCGTGTGAGCTTGCATATATGTGCCTTTAATATTGTTGAGTGCTGGCGTGCACGTGCAGCACATCTGAGCAGCAGGAGTAATTACAGCAGGGTCTGAAGTGAGTGAACAGAGAGAATGGTGAGGATAAAGGAGGGTTAAGAGGAGAGAGGGAGCCGCGGCTAAACTTTCATGACTGGAGATCTGAATAGCTGTCATTTCAGCAGACAGTACAGGGTACAGAGTGTACAAGAGGGAGGGAGGGAGGGAGGGGGATACGAGCTGTGCTGTGTGTCTCAGCTCTGTCTCCATGCTAATTACAGCAGTACCACATCACATAGGGCTTGTATGGGGAGTGAACAAAAGCAGGTGCTATGAATATACTCAAATGGATACCATGTAGTCTACTACAACACACACACTCTCTCTCTCTCTCTCTCTCTCTCTCTCTCTCTCTCTTTCTTTCTTTTGCTCTCTCTCTCTCTCTTTCTTTTGCTCTCTCTCTCTCTCTTTCTTTTGCTCTCTCTCTATCTCTCTATTTTGCTCTCTCTCTATCTCTCTATTTTGCTCTCTCTCTATCTCTCTATTTTGCTCTCTCTCTATCTCTCTATTTTGCTCTTTCTCTCTCTCTCTCTCTTTTGCTCTTTCTCTCTCTCTCTCTCTCTCTCTCTTGCTCTTTCTCTCTCTCTCTCTCTCTCTCTCTTTCTTTTGCCCTCTCTCTTTCTCTCTCTCTCTCTTTCTCTCTCTCTCTCTCTCTTTCTTTTGCTCTCTCTCTCTCTTTCTCTCTCTTTCTTTTGCTCTCTGTCTCTCTTTCTCTCTCTCTCCTGCCAAGACAGTCTTCATTTGATCTCATATCCAATGTTTTTTTTAAATGTCATATCTCATCTCTCTCTCAATTCAATTCAATTCAAGGGGCTTTATTGGCATGGGAAACATGTGTTAACATTGCCAAAGCAAGTGAGGTAGATAATATACAAAAGTGAAATAAACAATACAAATTAACAGTAAACATTACACATACAGAAATTTCAAAACAATAAAGTCATTACAAATTTCATATTATACATATATATATATATACAGTGTTGTAACAATGTACAAATGGTTAAAGAACACAAGGGAAAATAAATAAGCATAAATATGGGTTGTATTTACAATGGTGTTTGTTCTATATTTCTCTCTCCATTAACAGCACCTATTTCTCTACTCTCTCTCCTCTCTTCATTCCTCCCTCTTCTTTCCTTCCTCCCCTCTCTTCCTTCCTCCCCTCTCTTCCTTCCTCCCCTCTCATCCTTCCTCCCCTCTCTCCTTCCTCCCTCTCTTCATTCCTCCCCTCTTCCTTCCTTCCTCCTCTCTTCCTTCCTCCCCTCTTCTTCCTCCCCCCTCTCTTCCTTCCTCCCCTCCTCCTCCTCTTCCTTCCTCCCCTCCCAGAGGATGTGTTCTTTTTGTCTCTCGGCAGGTGGATAGTAGTGGCACTGAAACGGAGGGAGGGAGGGAGGGAGGGAGGGAGGGAGGAGGAAGGAAGGAGGGGATAATGGAGATAGTTACATAGAGAGAGAGAGATAGATGAGAGAAGGAGAGGTACAGAACACAGACAGATGTTTGACAAACTGATCCCTGCCTCAAGTAGGGAAATAGAGGGATGGCTATGACTTTATTTCTCAATCCTTCACCTCCCTTTTCTCCCCCTTTTCATCATGTCCTGTCCTCCTCTCCTCGTCTTTCTCTTCCTCCTCTTCTCTCTCTTTATTACCTCATGTTCATCCTCTCCTCCTCTTCCCCATCGTCTCCCTCTCACCTCTCTCTAGTCTGCCCCCTCTTTCTCATGTCTACTCTCTCCTCATTAGTCTTCCCTTCCCTCCCTTCTAATCAGTCCTCCCTTGTCATCCCTCCCTCACTCTCTCCCTCACTCTCCTCCTTCTTAGTCAGCCCTCTCTTCTCGTCAACCATCCTTCCCTCCACCCCTTCTATTTTATGCTAATGAGTTTATGCTAATTTAATTAGGCTTGTTTGTCGGTGGCACACCTGGTAACATGTTGAGTTAACATGCAGCTACTGGAGTCTGCAGCTACTGGAGTCTGCAGTCTGCAGCTACTGGAGTCTGCAGTCTGCAGCTGGCCCGCTGTACAGTTGTGGCCAAAAGTTTTGAGAATGACACAAATCTTAATTTCAACAAAGTTTGCTGCTTCAGTGTCTTTAGATATTTTTGTCAGATGTTACTATGGAATACTGAAGTATAATTACAAGCATTTCACAAGTGTCAAAGGCTCTTATTGACAATTACATGAAGTTGATGCAAAGAATCAATATTTGCAGTGTTGACCCTTCTTTTTCAAGATCTCTGCAATCCGCCCTGGCATGCTGTCAATTAACTTCTGGGCCAAATACTGACTGATGACAGCCCATTCTTGCATAATCAATGCTTGGAGTTTGTCAGAATTTGTGGGTTTTTGTTTGTCCACCCGCCTCTTGAGGCTTGAACACAAGTTTTCAATGGGATTAAGGTCTGGGGAGTTTCCTGGCCATGGACCCAAAATATCGATGATTTGTTCCCCGAGCCACTTAATTTTTTTCCTTATGGCAAGGTGCTCCATCATGCTGGAAAAGGCATTGTTCGTCACCAAACTGTTCCTGGATGGTTGGGAGAAGTTGCTCTCTGAGGATGTGTTGGTACCATCCTTTATTCATGGCTGTGTTCTTAGGCAAAATTGTGAGTGAGGACACTCCCTTGGCTGAGAAGCAACCCCACACATGAATGGTCTCAGGATGCTTTACTGTTGGCATGACACAGGACTGATGGTAGCGCTGAGGACTTTACCCAAGTCCTCAGCAGCCCAATCCCTGTACCTTTTGCAGAATATCAGTCTGTCCCTGATGTTTTCCCTGGAGAGAAGTGGCTTCTTTGCTGCCCTTCTTGACACCAGGCCATCCTCCAAAAGTCTTTGCCTCACTGTGCGTGCAGATGCACTCACACCTGCCTGCTGCCATTCCTGAGCAAGCTCTGTACTCAGCTGAATCAACTTTAGGAGACGGTCCTGGTGCTTCCCGGTCTGTCTTGGGCGCCCCACAACAATTGAACCGCTCTCCTTGAAGTTCTTGATGATCCGATAAATGGTTGATTTAGGTGCAATCTTACTGGCAGCGATATCCTTGCCTGTGAAACCCTTTTTGTTAAAAGCAATGATGACGTCATGTGTTTCCTTGCAGGTAACCATGGTTGACAGAGGAATAACAATGATTCAGTTCATTTGCATGGCAAAGAGGGACTTTGCAATTAATTGCAATTCATCTGATCACTCTTCATTACATTCTGCAGTATATGCCAATTGCCATCATACAGAGCGAGAGTGAGAGTGAGAGCGAGAGAGAGAGAGAGAGAGAGAGAGAGAGGGAGAGAGAGAGAGAGAGAGAAAATAAGATTTCATTGTTAAGTAGGAATAAACACTCACAGACACACCAGGGCTCGACATTTGCACAGTTGATGAAACCAATGCTGAGTACTACGCCCAGCCCTGCTCAAACAAGTGTCTTGCTCAAGGCAAGAGATAGTGTATAATACATGGGATCAGAGAGCAGCAGCCGTCCATTGTCAATACCAGTGATAATAAGTCATGTTATATTGTGAAGTGGTTCCTTGCATCGTACAACACAATTTTCCCTCACCTTTTTGTCTGACATACTTTTTTTTGTGTGTGTGTGTGTGGGGGAGTTGATTTGAGCTTTCAGAAGAGTAAATAATCAGTCAAGTTAATGTCATGCCCTGACACACAGACACACAGTGCAGCAGCAGCGCTAGCCAGTGGCACGGGGAGGACCCCCGCCTGTCTGTAATGTAGATGGATGGCCCGCACTGTGGCACTCACACCATCAGAGCAGTCAACCAACAGACAACAGCTACTGTCGCTGTGTGTGTTAAAACAGACCAATCAAATCACTCCATTAAGGTAGGAGGAAACACACAGTGGGTGGATGTGTCTCTGACAAACGGATGTCATTCATTGTAGGAGATGGATGGCTGGCTGAGCTCTAATAGTAAATCATTGGGGGCATTATCAGACATTCCCTCTGCCTCTTGATATGTGCTGGGATGCCAGAGAACTGTTTACTAAATCAGTCAATAACACACACACACACACACACACACACACACACACACACACACACACACACACACACACACACACACACACACACACACACACACACACACACACACACACACACACACACACACACACACACACACACACACACACACACACACACACACACACACACACACACACATACAATGGTGTAATAACTACTTAATAACCATCTCTAGTGGGTCATGTAAGTGTTCAACAGAGTCATTAGTACCTACCTGCAGTCTGGTGCCCTGTGCTATATCCCTGCTACTGAATGGATGGTGTTTAACTGACCATACACTGGAATCAAGGAATGGTGTTTAACTAACCATACACTGGAATCAATGTAAGGTTATCATTTGGGCCATAAGGCTCTATTTAGAGATTTGCAATGCATAGAATTGAATTGAATTCAGAAACTATATGGCACTGTTTTTGGGTCAATAATTTCTGAACCTGTCCATATTACTGTCTGATTATTGTTTGAATAAGTTGTTAAGCCTGATAAGTGATGTTAACCCAATGTATTTCATCATGCCCAGCTATAATAGACATTGTTACGTTATCTCTCTGTGCCACTCGCATTCAACTCTGGACCTCGAAGACAGTTTCACTGCTTTTCTCCCCCATTGTTCCCCTCCAATGGGTGCAATTAAATATGAGTTAGAACAGAAAAGCAGCAGGCTTGGACCTCGTAGGGTCAGAATGTAACACCTCTGCTCTACGTCTCTCTTTCTTTTTGCCTAGTTTAGTCCAGCACAAGTCTCCCTAGTTAAGAGTTTCAGTAGTCTCTCTCTTTAACTACGTCTTCCCTTGTTCTTCCCTCGTTCCTGTTCTCTCAGCTCTGCTCTAATGTGTGTGTCTTGCTGAGAATCCACAGCTCCGGCTGTCTCCATGTCATTCCTTATTCTGTCTGTTCCGCATGTCACCCAGTGAGCTCTCATTAGCCCTGTTGGATGGGCCTCTGACCCTAATTCTGTTAGCGGGCTGACGCTAATGCTAATGGTCCTATCCCTTCAGAGCGCTAACGTAGCAGCAGAGATAGGTTAGTGTATAGCGGTACCTTATAGACAGCAGGGCTGTTACACACATGCACAAGCACAAACACAAGCACACACACACACACACACACACATACACACACACACACACACACATACACACACGAGGCTATGTAGTGGTGGCTAATGCTGCTGCAGCAGATTAGGGTGATGTGGCTAACAAATTATGGTAATCCACTGGAGTCACTCCATAGAGCTGGCCTCTGACACACTGCTCTTTACAGACACCTGTCTGAGGGAGGGAGGGAGTCTGAAGAAGATGGAGAGCAGGAGCAATAGATGGAGGGGGAAAGGGAATACAGATAATGAAATGTAAATATCTAGAGGGAAGGATTGATGACGAGAAGGGGAGAGTTAGAAGAAGAGAGACAGGAAATGATGCAGAGAGGGAGGGAAGGATTGATGACGAGAAGGGGAGAGTTAGAAGAAGAGAGACAGGAAATGATGCAGAGAGGGAGGGAAGGATTGATGACGAGAAGGGGAGAGTTAGAAGAAGAGAGACAGGAAATGATGCAGAGAGGGAGGGAAGGATAGATGACGAGAAGGGGAGAGTTAGAAGAAGAGAGACAGGAAATGATGCAGAGAGGGAGGGAAGGATTGATGACAAGAAGGGGAGAGTTAGAAGAAGAGAGACAGGAAATGATGCAGAGAGGGAGGGAAGGCTTGATGACAACAAGGGGAGAGTTAGAAGAAGAGAGACAGGAAATGATGCAGAGAGGGAGGGAAGGATTGATGACGAGAAGGGGAGAGTTAGAAGAAGAGAGACAGGAAATGATGCAGAGAGGGAGGGAAGGGTTGATGACGAGAAGGGGAGAGTTAGAAGAAGAGAGACAGGAAATGATGCAGAGAGGGAGGGAAGGATAGATGACGAGAAGGGGAGAGTTAGAAGAAGAGAGACAGGAAATGATGCAGAGAGGGAGGGAAGGATAGATGACGAGAAGGGGAGAATTAGAAGAAGAGAGACAGGAAATGATGCAGAGAGGGAGGGAAGGATAGATGACGAGAAGGGGAGAGTTAGAAGAAGAGAGAAAGGAAATGATGCAGAGAGGGAGGGAAGGATAGATGACGAGAAGGGGAGAGTTAGAAGAAGAGAGACAGGAAATGATGCAGAGAGGGAGGGAAGGATAGATGACGAGAAGGGGAGAGTTAGAAGAAGAGAGACAGGAAATGATGCAGAGAGGAGGGAAGGATAGATGACGAGAAGGGAGAGTTAGAAGAAGAGAGACAGGAAATGATGCCGAGAGAGAGGGAAGGATAGATGACGAGAAGGGGAGAGTTAGAAGAAGAGAGACAGGAAATGATGCAGAGAGGGTGGGAAGGATAGATGACGAGAAGGGGAGAGTTAGAAGAAGAGAGACAGGAAATGATGCAGAGAGGGAGGGAAGGATAGATGACGAGAAGGGGAGAGTTAGAAGAAGAGAGACAGGAAATGATGCAGAGAGGGAGGGAAGGATAGATGACGAGAAGGGGAGAGTTAGAAGAAGAGAGACAGGAAATGATGCAGAGAGGGAGGGAAGGATAGATGACGAGAAGGGGAGAGTTAGAAGAAGAGAGACAGGAAATGATGCAGAGAGGGAGGGAAGGATAGATGACGAGAAGGGGAGAGTTAGAAGAAGAGAGACAGGAAATGATGCAGAGAGAGAAAGGAGAGTTAGAAGAAGAGAGACAGAAATGATGCAGAGAGGGAGGGAAGGATTGATGACGAGAAGGGGAGAGTTAGAAGAAGAGAGACAGGAAATGATGCAGAGAGGGAGGGGAGGATAGATGACGAGAAGGGGAGAGTTAGAAGAAGAGAGACAGGAAATGATGCAGAGAGGGAGGGAAGGATAGATGACGAGAAGGGGAGAGTTAGAAGAAGAGAGACAGGAAATGATGCAGAGAGGGAGGGAAGGATAGATGACGAGAAGGGGAGAGTTAGAAGAAGAGAGACAGGAAATGATGCAGAGAGGGTGGGAAGGATAGATGACGAGAAGGGGAGAGTTAGAAGAAGAGAGACAGGAAATGATGCAGAGAGGGAGGGAAGGATAGATGACGAGAAGGGGAGAGTTAGAAGAAGAGAGACAGGAAATGATGCAGAGAGGGAGGGAAGGATAGATGACGAGAAGGGAGAGTTAGAAGAAGAGAGACAGGAAATGATGCAGAGAGGGAGGGAAGGATAGATGACGAGAAGGGGAGAGTTAGAAGAAGAGAGACAGGAAATGATGCAGAGAGGGAGGGAAGGATAGATGACGAGAAGGGGAGAGTTAGAAGAAGAGAGACAGGAAATGATGCAGAGAGGGAGAGAAGGGGAGAGTTAGAAGAAGAGAGACAGGAAATGATGCAGAGAGGGAGGGAAGGATTGATGACGAGAAGGGGAGAGTTAGAAGAAGAGAGACAGGAAATGATGCAGAGAGGGAGGGGAGGATAGATGACGAGAAGGGGAGAGTTAGAAGAAGAGAGACAGGAAATGATGCAGAGAGGGAGGGAAGGATAGATGACGAGAAGGGGAGAGTTAGAAGAAGAGAGACAGGAAATGATGCAGAGAGGGAGGGAAGGATAGATGACGAGAAGGGGAGAGTTAGAAGAAGAGAGACAGGAAATGATGCAGAGAGGGAGGGAAGGATAGATGACGAGAAGGGAGAGTTAGAAGAAGAGAGACAGGAAATGATGCAGAGAGGGAGGGAAGGATAGATGACGAGAAGGGGAGAGTTAGAAGAAGAGAGACAGGAAATGATGCAGAGAGGGAGGGAAGGATAGATGACGAGAAGGGGAGAGTTAGAAGAAGAGAGACAGGAAATGATGCAGAGAGGGAGGGAAGGATAGATGACGAGAAGGGGCGAGTTAGAAGAAGAGAGACAGGAAATGATGCAGAGAGGGAGGGAAGGATAGATGACGAGAAGGGGAGAGTTAGAAGAAGAGAGACGGGAAATGATGCAGAGAGGGAGGGAAGGATAGATGACGAGAAGGGGAGAGTTAGAAGAAGAGAGACGGGAAATGATGCAGAGAGGGAGGGAAGGATAGATGACGAGAAGGGAGAGTTAGAAGAAGAGAGACGGGAAATGATGCAGAGAGGGAGGGAAGGATAGATGACGAGAAGGGGAGAGTTAGAAGAAGAGAGACGGGAAATGATGCAGAGAGGGAGGGAAGGATAGATGACGAGAAGGGGAGAGTTAGAAGAAGAGAGACAGGAAATGATGCAGAGAGGGAGGGAAGGATTGCTAAAGAGCCAGATGGAAGGAGGGACTGAAGGGCAGAGGGTCAGACAAAGTTGGACAACGAAAGAGGAAGAGAGAAACAAAAATACTGTGTTTAGTTTAACGCTCTGATGTTGGAGCCTGGTGGCTGCACCGAGAGGGTGAAGGAGAGGAGGGTGAAAATACTGTGTTTAGTTTAACACTCTGATGTTGGAGCCTGGTGGCTGCACCGAGAGGGTGAAGGAGAGGAGGGTGAAAATACTGTGTTTAGTTTAACACTCTGATGTTGGAGCCTGGTGGCTGCACCGAGAGGGTGAAGGAGAGGAGGGTGAAAATACTGTGTTTAAGGATGTTGGAGCCTGGTGGCTGCAGGGGGTGAAAATAAAATACTGTGTTTAGTCTAACGCTCTGATGTTGGAGCCTGGTGGCTGCACCGAGAGGGTGAAGGAGAGGAGGGTGAAAATACTGTGTTTAGTCTAACGCTCTGATGTTGGAGCCTGGTGGCTG
Organism: Oncorhynchus nerka; assembly: GCF_034236695.1. Classification (NCBI taxonomy): domain Eukaryota; kingdom Metazoa; phylum Chordata; class Actinopteri; order Salmoniformes; family Salmonidae; genus Oncorhynchus; species Oncorhynchus nerka. The sequence goes on along the minus strand of NW_027039809.1, from coordinate 20,563 downwards.
CACTGAGAGGGTGAAGGAGAGGAGGGTGAAAATACTGTGTTTAGTCTAACGCTCTTGATGTTGGAGCCTGGTGGCTGCACTGAGAGGGTGAAGGAGAGGAGGGTGAAAATACTGTGTTTAGTCTAACGCTCTGATGTTGGAGACTGGTGGCCGCACCGAGAGGGTGAAGGAGAGGAGGGTGAGATAAACAACAACTCCTTGGTGGTTGCTGTCGATAAACTGAGACCAAAGTGAATCACAGAGTCCCAATGAAATGTGCCTGTCTGGCAGCATACGGACAGTTAGTTACCCAACTATATGATACATTTATTTGTCTCACAGAATCTGCAGAATCAGTATAATGACGATCACAACAACAGGATGTGCTAGTCAGCCATATGTCGCTATACCAACTGGAACCATTTCAAAGTGATGCGTCATGTTTGGTGCAGGAATGACCAGACTGTTTGTGTTTGGATCTAAGTGCTAAACTGAATCGCTGTTTAATGTTGTATTCAGTATTCTTTCTTGGTTGATCTTTCCACAGGTGTTCTACATGATCTTTCCACAGGGGTTCTACATGATCTTTCCACAGGGGTTCTACATGATCTTTCCACAGGAGTTCTACATGATCTTTCCACAGGGGTTCTACATGATCTTTCCACAGGAGTTCTACATGATCTTTCCACAGGAGTTCTACATGATCTTTCCACAGGGGTTCTACATGATCTTTCCACAGGGGTTCTACATGATCTTTCCACAGGAGTTCTACATGATCTTTCCACAGGAGTTCTACATGATCTTTCCACAGGGGTTCTTTCCACACATGATCTTTCCACAGGGGTTCTACATGATCTTTCCACAGGAGTTCTACATGATCTTTCCACAGGGGTTCTACATGATCTTTCCACAGGAGTTCTACATGATCTTTCCACAGGAGTTCTACATGATCTTTCCACAGGGGTTCTACATGATCTTTCCACAGGGGTTCTACATGATCTTTCCACAGGAGTTCTACATGATCTTTCCACAGGGTTCTACATGATCTTCTACATGATCTTTCCACAGGGGTTCTACATGATCTTTCCACAGGAGTTCTACATGATCTTTCCACAGGGGTTCTACATGATCTTTCCACAAGGGTTCTACATGATCTTTCCACAGGAGTTCTACATGATCTTTCCACAGGAGTTCTACATGATCTTTCCACAGGGGTTCTACATGATCTTTCCACAGGGGTTCTACATGATCTTTCCACAGGAGTTCTACATGATCTTTCCACAGGGGTTCTACATGATCTTTCCACAGGGGTTCTACATGATCTTTCCACAAGGGTTCTACATGATCTTTCCACAGGGGTTCTACATGATCTTTCCACAGGAGTTCTACATGATCTTTCCACAGGGGTTCTACATGATTTTTCCACAGGAGTTCTACATGATTTTTCCACAGGAGTTCTACATGATTTTTCCACAGGAGTTCTACATGATCTTTCCACAGGAGTACTAGATGACCTGTCCATCTGTGTAGCCTGCAGAAAAGGTGCTATCTAAAACTTAAAAGGGTTCTTCGGCTGAACCCTTTTTGGTTCCAGGGGGAACTGTTTTGTGTTCAATGTAAAACTCTTTCCACAGAGAGTTCTACCTAGAACCAACAAGGGTTGGACCTGGAACCAAAAAGGGTTATTCTATGGGGACAACTGAAGAAACCTTTTTGAACCTTCTAAGAGTGTAATGTAGCTGATTGGTTTGGAAGCCTATGCACATATTGAGTCACAGTAGAGTGTAGAAATGAGACCTATTTAGGCCCACGGTATTTAGACCCACGGTATTTAGACCTACGGTATTTAGGCCTACGGTATTTATGCCTACGGTATTTAGGCTTACGGTATTTAGACCTACGGTATTTAGACCTACGGTATTTAGGCCTACGGTATTTAGACCTACAGTATTTAGGCCTCCAGAATGCTATCTAGACAAGTCTCCCAGCTCAGCATTGTCCAATCGATGCATTAATAAACCATGTGCCACCCCGTTCACCATCGAATTACATGAGTTGCCCGATGCTCGTTAGCCCCGTGGAGCTCCACCGACCCTGCACAGGGCTGTTTTAACGACGAGGCAGCTAGCGACACTTGATGCACCCAAATTACCGCCACCTTCTCATGGCGCCCATGACAGCCAGTCATATAATAATGCTGACATAGCAGCGCCTGGTTCTAAAATCATATTTTCTTTGTGTTTTCTTCCCGAGGCGGAGTTTTCTAGAGGCGTAACATTTGCAGAGCGAGTCATTAAATTGATTTGTTTTTGTTTTTGTGTTTTTATCCTCCTTCTCCTTCTCTAAATCCCTCGCCAGACGTAAGTGGAGCACACGGGTCATTACATTTGAAAAAGCAGCAGCAAAGTTGTTTGGAGTTTCATAAAAAATGCAGCTAATGGGAGTTAGGAGGCTTCAGCTGGAAATAGACTCTAAAGAGGCTCAATCAGCCTGAATGGTGCAAATAGACTCTAAATACATGATATGAATGGTGCTAAAGTTAGAGAGATCGATACAGGCAGGAAGACTTGAATGGTGCATAAAGTTAGAGAGATCAGGGACAAGTTAAATACATGATACAGGCAGGAAGACTTGAATGGTGCATAAAGTTAGAGAGATCAGGGACAAGTTAAATACATGATACAGGCAGGAAGACTTGAATGGTGCATAAAGTTAGAGAGATCAGGGACAAGTTAAATACATGGTACAGGCAGGAAGACTTGAATGGTGCATAAAGTTAGAGAAATCAGGGACAAGTTAAATACATGATACAGGCAGGAAGACTTGAATGGTGCATAAAGTTAGAGAAATCAGGGACAAGTTAAATACATGTTTTATGTATTGGTATGTTAATTCTATCTGGAGGGCTGAACAGCTTTAGGCAGACACATTTAATAGGAAGTTCTGTACAGAGTTCTTCACAGACTAGTTGTTTGTCTCAAAGTCCTGTAATGTAGAATAGGAAGGAAGTTGGGGTGTTTTTTAAACCGATCACTATAGCCTGGTACCAGATCAGGTTGGCATGACAATGATCACAGAGGTTGGATATTGGCTTCAGCACAAACAGATCTGGAATCAGCTTACCTTATTCCCACAGACATTTACTGGTTTGGTGGTCAGGGAATTAATCTCAGGCTATTTCCTGTGTATTTTCTAAAATTAGACATTTGACACAACTAGAAAAGAAACACAAGGTGTGTGTGTGTCCCCACAGGGATTCCTGCACAGAAGTGATGTTAATAGCATTAGTCCCTGTCTGTGTCTGGACTACCCACTGGTGCATTAACACACAGTCACACCAAGGGGACAGAATCACATGGGACGAGAGGAGTTCAGGTGCTGACCTTAGTTTGGCTATAATTACTAACCTACTATTATAATGTTACTACCACTGTTGTCACTATAATGGGTTTGTGTCCATGTCAGCTGTTTGTTGTTATTACATCTGCTAATTTCCATACTTTTCTTCCCTAATCCGGATGCTCACTCTCCCCCTCCATCTCCTCTCCTCCCTCCTCCATGTCCTCGCCTCCCCCCTCCATCTCCTCTCCTCCCTCCTCCATCTCCTCTCCCCCTCTCTCCATCTCCTCTCCTCGCTCCTCCATGTCCTCGCCTTCCCCCTCCATCTCCTCTCCTTCTCCTCCATCTCCTCTCCTTCACCTACATCTCCTCTCCTTCTCCTCCATCTCCTCTCCTTCTCCTCCATCTCCTCTCCTTCACCTCTATCTCCTCTCCTTCCCCTCCATCTCCTCTCCTACACCTCCATCTCCTCTCCTTCCTCCATCCATCTCCTCTCCTTCACCTCCATCTCCTCTCCTTCTCTTCCATCTCCTCTCCTTCCCTCCATCTCCTTCTCCTACCCCTCCATCTCCTCTCCTTCTTCCTCCATCTATTCTCCTCCCCACCCCACATAGCCTCCTCCCCTCCATCTCCTCCTCCATCTCCTTCCTCCATCTACCCTCCATCTCCTCTCCTTCCCTCCATCTCCTCCTTCCCCTCCATCTCCTCTCCTCCATCTCCCTCTCCTTCTTCTCCATCTCCATCTCCCCACTCCTTCTTCCCCCCTCCATCTCCTCTCCCTTTCCATCTCCACCTCTCCATCCTCCATCTCCTCTCCCTCCATTTCCTCTCCTTCTTCCTCCACCCTTCCTCCATCCCCCCTCCCCCTCCATCTCCATCCCCTCTCCATCTCCCCTCCCTCCCTGCTCCATCTCCTCTCCCCCATCTCCTCTCCTCCATCTCTTCATCCTCTCCTCCTCCTCTTCTCCCCTCCATCTCCTCTCCATCTCCCCTTCCCCCTCCATCTCCTCTCCTCCCCCCATCTGTTCTCCTCCCTCTCTTCTCCCCTCCACCTTCTCTCCTCTCCCCTTCCATCTCCTCTCCTTCTTCCTCTCCTTCTTCCTCCATCACCCCCCTCCATCACCCCCCTCCATCTCCTCCCCCTCCATCTCTTCTCCTCATTCCCTCCCCGCTCCATCTCCTCCCTCCCTCCCTGCTCCATCTCCTCTCCCCCATCTCCTCCCCCCTCCATCTCTTCTCCTCTACTCCCCCCCTTCATCTCCTCTCCTCCCCCCTCCATCTCTTCTCCTCCCTCTCTTCTCCCCTCCATCTCCTCTCCTCCCCCCTCCATCTCCTCTTCTCCTCCCTCTCTTCTCCCCTCCACCTCCTCTCCTCCTGTCCTCCTTCTTCGCTCAGACAGCTCCCTCCCTCTGTGTCTTTGGAGAGTTTGATGCAGTCTGTCCTGCATGCTGGGGGCTTGGGACTGTGTGTGTGTGTGTGTGTGTGTGTGTGTGTGTGTGTGTGTGTGTGTGTGTGTGTGTGTTAGTAACCAACCAACTATACACGTACACACACTAAGCCTGTGGTATTCTAAAGCAGCGTTAAATCGCTGTGACAGTCAGAACCCTGGCTGCCCGTGTCGAAGTGCTGTACTCAGCATAGTCCCCAATCACCTGACTCTAGTGCTGAGAGATAAGTACTTTTTGAGGTTGGTTCGGTTTCAGAAAAAAAACATGGTTTTCGATTTCTGGTTTAGATAATTCTTTTCAACGTTAAATGCATTTTGCATTATGTGGGTTGAATGCTGTAACAAAACAGAATAAAACAATTAATAAAAGTTCCATGATGTTAGTGACTGCCCTTTAGTGCTTATCACTTATTAACCATCAGTTATTCAACTTTAATAAAATAATTCAGTTTTTGTGTATATTACCTTGCCTATGCTGTCTGGCAGAATCACTATTTAGGAGTTCTTTAGAGTAATTAAGGCATACTTTTATGACTGCTGAATACCAACTATCAATCACTTCGATGTATTTTCAGGTAGAGATACCGTGTGAAGCAACAGCTCTCTCTCTCTCTCCATCATGCATTCTTCTGTCTCTCCTCTCTGTCCTAGTGTCTCCCCCACACAGACGGCCCGTGCTATAGAGCGGACAAATAGGTGTCACGCCCTGACCTGAGATCTCTGTTTTCTTTATATTTTGGTTAGGTCAGGGTGTGACTTGGGTGGGTACTCTAGTTTTGTATTGTCTAGGGTTTTTGAATGTCCAGGGTTTTTTAGGTCTAAGAGTTTTTGTAATTGTATGTTGGCCTGATATGGTTCCCAATCAGAGACAGCTGTTTATCGTTGTCTCTGATTGGGGATCATATTTAGGTAGTCATTTCCCTTTGGTGTTTGTGGGATCTTGTTCTATGTTTAGTTGCCTGTCTGCACTATTCATATAGCTTCACGTTTCATTTGTGCTTGTTTGTTATGTTTTGCTGAGTTTCGGTTTTATTAAAAACATGTGGAACTCTACTCACGCTGCGCCTTGGTCTCATCTTTATAACGAACGTGACAGTAGGCTCACCTTATGACAATGGATTGCAGTGCCTTCAGAAGGTATTCACACCCCTTTGTCCACATTTTGTTGTGTTACAGCCTGAATTCAAAATGTACTACATTGAGATTTTTTTGTCATTGGTCTACACATGATACCCATAATGTTGAAGTGGAATTATGTTTTTCAACTTTTTTACAAATTAATTACAAATTAAAAGCTGAAATGTCTTGAGTCAAAAAGTATTCAACTCCTTTGTTATGGCAAGCCTAAATAAGTTCAGGAGTAAAAATGTGCGTAACAAGTCACATAATGAGTTGCGTGGACTTTACCTCATCTCTGTACCCAACACATACAATTATCTGTAAGGTCCCTCAGTCAAGCAATGAATTTCAACCACAAAGACCAGTGAGGTTTTCCAGTGCCTCGCTAAGAAGGGCACCTATTGGTAGATTGAAAAAAATATGCGTTTGGGCAATGTGAAGTTATTAATTACACTTTGGGTCCCCTCAGTGCTGTTGTTGATGGGCCACAGGTCCCCTCAGTGCTGTTGTTGATGGGCCACCGGTCCCCTCAGTGCTGTTGTTGATGGGGCACAGGTCCCCTCAGTGCTGTTGTTGATGGGCCACAGGTCCCCTCAGTGCTGTTGTTGATGGGGCACAGGTCACCTCAGTGCTGTTGTTGATGGGGCACAGGTCCTCTCAGTGCTGTTGTTGATGGGGCACAGGTCCCCTCAGTGCTGTTGTTGATGGGGCACAGATCCTCTCAGTGCTGTTGTTGATGGGGCACAGGTCCCCTCAGTGCTGTTGTTGATGGGGCACAGGTCCCCTTAGTGCTGTTGTTGATGGGGCACAGGTCCCCTCAGTGCTGTTGTTGATGGGGCACAGGTCCCCTTAGTGCTGTTGTTGATGGGGCACAGGTCCCCTCAGTGCTGTTGTTGATGGGGCGCAGGTCCCCTCAGTGCTGTTGTTGATGGGGCACAGGTACCCTCAGTGCTGTTGTTGATGGGGCACAGGTCCCCTCAGTGCTGTTGTTGATGGGGCACAGGTCCCCTCAGTGCTGTTGTTGATGGGGCACAGGTCCCCTCAGTGCTGTTGTTGATGGGGCACAGGTCCCCTTAGTGCTGTTGTTGAGGGGGCACAGGTCCCCTCAGTGCTGTTGTTGATGGGGCACAGGTCCCCTCAGTGCTGTTGTTGATGGGGCACAGGTCCCCTTAGTGCTGTTGTTGATGGGGCACAGGTCCCCTTAGTGCTCTCCGTAAGATTATTTAGGTATCCCTAGTCTCTTCTCTGGTCCCATCTCTCTAGTCTGTAGTCTATAAGGCCTCAAGTTGTTCCTGAAAGTGTGACCTGACCAGGGAAATCTCTTGGGCCTAGTCATAGTCATGGTCAGCAAATCTTTTCATTTACATTTACATTTACATTTAAGTCATTTAGCAGACGCTCTTATCCAGAGCGACTTACAAATTGGTGCTTTCACCTTATGACATCCAGTGGAACAGCCACTTTACAATAGAGCATCTAGGTCTTTTAAGGGGGGTGAGAAGGATTACTTTATCCTATCCTAGGTATTCCTTAAAGAGGTGGGGTTTCAGGTGTCTCCGGAAGGTGGTGATTGACTCCGCTGTCCTGGCGTCGTGAGGGAGTTTGTTCCACCATTGGGGGGCCAGAGCAGCGAACAGTTTTGACTGGGCTGAGCGGGAACTGTACTTCCTCAGTGGTAGGGAGGCGAGCAGGCCAGAGGTGGATGAACGCAGTGCCCTTGTTTGGGTGTAGGGCCTGATCAGAGCCTGGAGGTACTGAGGTGCCGTTCCCCTCACAGCTCCGTAGGCAAGCACCATGGTCTTGTAGCGGATGCAAGCTTCAACTGGAAGCCAGTGGAGAGAGCGGAGGAGCGGGGTGACGTGAGAGAACTTGGGAAGGTTGAACACCAGACGGGCTGCGGCGTTCTGGATGAGTTGTAGGGGTTTAATGGCACAGGCAGGGAGCCCAGCCAACAGCGAGTTGCAGTAATCCAGACGGGAGATGACAAGTGCCTGGATTAGGACCTGCGCCGCTTCCTGTGTGAGGCAGGGTCGTACTCTGCGGATGTTGTAGAGCATGAACCTACAGGAACGGGCCACCGCCTTGATGTTATTTGAGAACGACAGGGTGTTGTCCAGGATCACGCCAAGGTTCTTAGCGCTCTGGGACGAGGACACAATGGAGTTGTCAACCGTGATGGCGAGATCATGGAACGGGCAGTCCTTCCCCGGGAGGAAGAGCAGCTCCGTCTTGCCGAGGTTCAGCTTGAGGTGATGATCCGTCATCCACACTGATATGTCTGCCAGACATGCAGAGATGCGATTCGCCACCTGGTCGTCAGAAGGGGGAAAGGAGAAGATTAATTGTGTGTCGTCTGCATAGCAATGATAGGAGAGACCATGTGAGGTTATGACAGAGCCAAGTGACTTGGTGTATAGCGAGAATAGGAGAGGGCCTAGAACAGAGCCCTGGGGACACCAGTGGTGAGAGCACGTGGTGAGGAGACAGATTCTCGCCACGCCACCTGGTAGGAGCGACCTGTCAGGTAGGACGCAATCCAAGCGTGGGCCGCGCCGGAGATGCCCAACTCGGAGAGGGTGGAGAGGAGGATCTGATGGTTCACAGTATCGAAGGCAGCCGATAGGTCTAGAAGGATGAGAGCAGAGGAGAGAGAGTTAGCTTTAGCAGTGCGGGGCGCCTCCGTGATACAGAGAAGAGCAGTCTCAGTTGAATGACTAGTCTTGAAACCTGACTGATTTGGATCAAGAAGGTCATTCTGAGAGAGATAGCGGGAGAGCTGGCCAAGGACGGCACGTTCAAGAGTTTTGGAGAGAAAAGAAAGAAGGGATACTGGTCTGTAGTTGTTGACATCGGAGGGATCGAGTGTAGGTTTTTTCAGAAGGGGTGCAACTCTCGCTCTCTTGAAGACGGGAGGGACGTAGCCAGCGGTCAGGGATGAGTTGATGAGCGAGGTGAGGTAAGGGAGAAGGTCACCGGAGATGGTCTGGAGAAGAGAGGAGGGGATAGGGTCAAGCGGGCAGGTTGTTGGGCGGCCGGCCATCACAAGACGCGAGATGTCATCTGGAGAGAGAGGGGAGAAAGAGGTCAGAGCACAGGGTAGGGCAGTGTGAGCAGAACCAGCGGTGTCGTTTGACTTAGCAAACGAGGATCGGATGTCGTCGACCTTCTTTTCAAAATGGTTGACGAAGTCATCTGCAGAGAGGGAGGAGGGGGAGGGGGAGGTGGATTCAAGAGGGAGGAGAAGGTGGCAAAGAGCTTCCTAGGGTTAGAGGCAGATGCTTGGAATTTAGAGTGGTAGAAAGTGGCTTTAGCAGCAGAGACAGAGGAGGAAAATGTAGAGAGGAGGGAGTGAAAGGATGCCAGGTCCGCAGGGAGGCGAGTTTTCCTCCATTTCCGCTCGGCTGCCCGGAGCCCTGTTCTGTGAGCTCGCAATGAGTCGTCGAGCCACGGAGCGGGAGGGGAGGACCGAGCCGGCCTGGAGGATAGGGGACATAGAGAGTCAAAGGATGCAGAAAGGGAGGAGAGGAGGGTTGAGGAGGCAGAATCAGGAGATAGGTTGGAGAAGGTTTGAGCAGAGGGAAGAGATGATAGGATGGAAGAGGAGAGTGTAGCGGGGGAGAGAGAGCGAAGGTTGGGACGGCGCGATACCATCCGAGTAGGGGCAGTGTGGGAAGTGTTGGATGAGAGCGAGAGGGAAAAGGATACAAGGTAGTGGTCGGAGACTTGGAGGGGAGTTGCAATGAGGTTAGTGGAGGAACAGCATCTAGTAAAGATGAGGTCGAGCGTATTGCCTGCCTTGTGAGTAGGGGGGAAGGTGAGAGGGTGAGGTCAAAAGAGGAGAGGAGGGAAAGAAGGAGGCAGAGAGGAATGAGTCAAAGGTAGACGTGGGGAGGTTAAAGTCGCCCAGAACTGTGAGAGGTGAGCCGTCCTCAGGAAAGGAGCTTATCAAGGCATCAAGCTCATTGATGAACTCTCCGAGGGAACCTGGAGGGCGATAAATGATAAGGATGTTAAGCTTGAAAGGGCTGGTAACTGTGACAGCATGGAATTCAAATGAGGCGATAGACAGATGGGTAAGGGGAGAAAGAGAGAATGACCACTTGGGAGAGATGAGGATCCCGGTGCCACCACCCCGCTGACCAGAAGCTCTCGGGGTGTGCGAGAGCACGTGGGCGGACGAAGAGAGAGCAGTAGGAGTAGCGGTGTTGTCTGTGGTGATCCATGTTTCCGTCAGAGCCAAGAAGTCGAGGGACTGGAGTGAGGCATAGGCTGAGATGAACTCTACCTTGTTGGCCGCAGATCGGCAGTTCCAGAGGCTACCGGAGACCTGGAACTCCACGTGGGTCGTGCGCGCTGGGACCACCAGATTAGGGTGGCGGCGGCCATTACTTTTCCAAAGTAATTGTAGCTCTTGGAATCATACTATAAATATAATCCATTGTTATAATTACTGTGAAATCAGCCACGTGTGTGTGTGTGTGTGTGTGTGTGTGTGTGTGTGTGTGTGTGTGACAGTCAGTCAGTCAGTCAGTCAGTCAGTCAGTCAGTGTTGAGTGGAGTTGGGGGAAAGAGGGATAACACTTGTATTTCCCCAAGGTCCCCACAACATTCAGCACTTAGCACAACGAAATGGATGGTTGTATATGCGTTACTCCAATTTATGATGATCATGTGTGTGTGTGCGTCACGGTGTGTGCGTCACGGTGTGTGTGTGAGTGCAAGTGCTAATGCACAGATGCACAGTCATCATGACCCCACCAGCACACATGCAGAGAGAGAGAGAGAGATGCTGGGAGAAAATGTTAGAGAGAAGGTGTGAGCAATGAACAGACAGGGATTGATACAAAAACAAATATTTACTAAATCTTTCTCTCTCTCGTTTCCCCCTTTGTTCCTTTATGTTGGAGGGCCTGACTGAATCTGTCCTCTCTCCCCCCTGTGGTTCAACCTGTTTACTGTCAAAATGGAGCAGGGGAAAAGGACTGGTTCAGAGAAGTGCCTTGTACCGTGGCAGCGGCACAGTCAAAAATAACACCCCAGAATTACACTTCAGCTGTTTTTGAATACTCATACTAACCACACTAAACGTAATATAACTGTACTTTTTGTGACGTGAATTGAGTACGTCGTATGTTTGTAAAGAGAGAAGACATTACTCCAATAACTCAGACTTCCACAGTCCACAGTGCTGCAGTCTAGTATGTGATGTGGTAGTTGTAGCCAATTTGTAAGTCGCTAAATGACTTAAATGTAAATGTAATGTAGTCTTTTTTTCTTGACCCAGACCATACTGTTTTTAGATGATGGTTGGTTTTTATATTGTGATGAAGTATTGTGAAACCTTCAGCTGTGAGAAAATGTCAGACTGGGCTCCAATATTGCTGGGGGAATCTACTGTCCTTTCTAATTTGATGGTAGTATTGCATGGTATACCGAAACTTCTGTACTTTTTCCATACTAGAATTTGAAAAATGGTTCGGTACTATAATTTTAGTTACTTTTGGTACTTTTGTCAAATGTGTTTCACGGATCAACTCAGTCTATCAATAATCAAATAAATACAGTTTCAATAAAACTGCTTTTTTTCTGCAGATCAACTCAAGTCTATCAGTCCCCCTTATAGCGCGAGTCACACACCGTTCCTGCTCCACTTACTTATTGCTAGCCTGTACTGGGAGTCTGGGCTACATCATGTTAGCTACACACTCATACTGTACTGGGAGTCTGGGCTACATCATGTTAGCTACACACTCATACTGTACTGGGAGTCTGGGCTACATCATGTTAGCTACACACTCATACTGTACTGGGAGTCTGGGGTACATCATGTTAGCTACACACTCATACTGTACTGGGAGTCTGGGCTACATCATGTTAGCTACACACTAATACTGCACTGGGAGTCTGGGCTACATCATGTTAGCTACACACTCATGCTGCACTGGGAGTCTGGGCTACATCATGTTAGCTACACACTCATGCTGTACTGGGTGTCTGGGCTACATCATGTTAGCTACCCACTCATGCTGCACTGGGTGTCTGGGCTACATCATGTTAGCTACCCACTCATGCTGTACTGGGAGTCTGGGCTACATCATGTTAGCTCCACACTCATACTGTACTGGGAGTCTGGGCTACATCATGTTAGCTCCACACTCATGCTGTACTGGGAGTCTGGGCTACATCATGTTAGCTACACACTCATACTGTACTGGGAGTCTGGGCTACATCATGTTAGCTACCCACTCATGCTGTACTGGGAGTCTGGGCTACATCATGTTAGCTCCACACTCATACTGTACTGGGAGTCTGGGCTACATCATGTTAGCTCCACACTCATGCTGTACTGGGAGTCTGGGCTACATCATGTTAGCTACACACTCATACTGCACTGGGAGTCTGGGCTACATCATGTTAGCTCCACACTCATGCTGTACTGGGAGTCTGGGCTACATCATGTTAGCTACACACTCATACTGTACTGGGAGTCTGGGCTACATCATGTTAGCTACACACTCATACTGCACTGGGTGTCTGGGCTACATCATGTTAGCTCCACACTCATGCTGTACTGGGAGTCTGGGCTACATCATGTTAGCTACACACTCATGCTGAACTGGGAATCTGGGCTACATCATGTTAGCTACACACTAATACTGCACTGGGTGTCTGGGCTACATCATGTTAGCTACCCACTCATGCTGTACTGGGAGTCACTCATGCTCATACTGTACTGGGAGTCTGGGCTACATCATGTTAGCTACACTCACTGTACTGGGAGTCTGGGCTGTACTGGGGAGTCTGGGCTACATCATGTTAGCTACACACTCATGCTGAACTGGGAATCTGGGCTACATCATGTTAGCTACACACTAATACTGCACTGGGTGTCTGGGCTACATCATGTTAGCTACCCACTCATGCTGTACTGGGAGTCTGGGCTACATCATGTTAGCTCCACACTCATACTGTACTGGGAGTCTGGGCTACATCATGTTAGCTCCACACTCATGCTGTACTGGGAGTCTGGGCTACATCATGTTAGCTACACACTCATACTGTACTGGGAGTCTGGGCTACATCATGTTAGCTACCACACTGCATGCTGTACTGGGCTAGTCTGGGCTGTACATCATGTTAGCTACACACTCATGCTGTACTGGGAGTCTGGGCTACATCATGTTAGCTCCACACTCATGCTGTACTGGGAGTCTGGGCTACATCATGTTAGCTACACACTCATGCTGTACTGGGACTCATCATGTTAGCTGCTGTACTGGGAGTCTGGGCTACATCATGTTAGCTACACACTCATGCTGTACTGGGAGTCTGGGCACTCATACTGTACTGGGAGTCTGGGCTACATCATGTTAGCTCCACACTCATGCTGTACTGGGAGTCTGGGCTACATCATGTTAGCTACACACTCATGCTGTACTGGGAGTCTGGGCTACATCATGTTAGCTACACACTCATGCTGCACTGGGAGTCTGGGCTACATCATGTTAGCTACACACTCATGCTGTACTGGGAGTCTGGGCTACATCATGTTAGCTACACACACTCATGCTGTACTGGGAGTCTGGGCTACATCATGTTAGCTACACACTCATGCTGTACTGGGAGTCTGGGCTACATCATGTTAGCTACACACTCATGCTGTACACTGGGAGTCTGGGCTACATCATGTTAGCTACACACTCATGCTGTACTGGGAGTCTGGGCTACATCATGTTAGCTACACACTCATGCTGTACTGGGAGTCTGGGCTACATCATGTTAGCTACACACTCATGCTGTACTGGGAGTCTGGGCTACATCATGTTAGCTGGGTGTCTGGGCTACACACTCATACTGTACTGGGAGTCTGGGCTACATCATGTTAGCTCCACACTCATGCTGTACTGGGAGTCTGGGCTACATCATGTTAGCTACACACTCATACTGTACTGGGAGTCTGGGCTACATCATGTTAGCTACACACTCATACTGCACTGGGTGTCTGGGCTACATCATGTTAGCTCCACACTCATGCTGTACTGGGAGTCTGGGCTACATCATGTTAGCTCACACTCATGCTGTACTGGGAGTCTGGGCTACATCATGTTAGCTCCACACTCATGCTGTACTGGGAGTCTGGGCTACATCATGTTAGCTCCACACTCATGCTGTACTGGGAGTCTGGGCTACATCATGTTAGCTACACACTCATACTGCACTGGGAGTCTGGGCTACATCATGTTAGCTACACACTCATGCTGCACTGGGAGTCTGGGCTACATCATGTTAGCTACACACTCATGCTGCACTGGGAGTCTGGGCTACATCATGTTAGCTACACACTACTGCACTGGGAGTCTGGGCTACATCATGTTAGCTACTCATCTGGCTGTACTGGGAGTCTGGGCTACATCATGTTAGCTCCACACTCATACTGTACTGGGAGTCTGGGCTACATCATGTTAGCTCCACACTCATGCTGTACTGGGAGTCTGGGCTACATCATGTTAGCTACACACTCATACTGCACTGGGAGTCTGGGCTACATCATGTTAGCTCCACACTCATGCTGTACTGGGAGTCTGGGCTACATCATGTTAGCTACACACTCATACTGTACTGGGAGTCTGGGCTACATCATGTTAGCTCCACACTCATGCTGTACTGGGAGTCTGGGCTACATCATGTTAGCTACACACTCATACTGCTGGGAGTCTGGGCTACTGGGGGAGTCTGGGCTACATCATGTTAGCTACACACTCATGCTGAACTGGGAGTCTGGGCTACATCATGTTAGCTACACACTCATACTGCACTGGGAGTCTGGGCTACATCATGTTAGCTACACACTCATGCTGTACTGGGAGTCTGGGCTACATCATGTTAGCGCCACACTCATGCTGTACTGGGAGTCTGGGCTACATCATGTTAGCTACCCACTCATGCTGTACTGGGAGTCTGGGCTACATCATGTTAGCTACACACTCATGCTGTACTGGGAGTCTGGGCTACATCATGTTAGCTACACACTCATACTGCACTGGGTGTCTGGGCTACATCATGTTAGCTACACACTCATGCTGTACTGGGAGTCTGGGCTACATCATGTTAGCTACACACTCATACTGCACTGGGTGTCTGGGCTACATCATGTTAGCTACACACTCATGCTGTACTGGGAATCTGGGCTACATCATGTTAGCTACACACTAATACTGCACTGGGTGTCTGGGCTACATCATGTTAGCTACCCACTCATGCTGTACTGGGAGTCTGGGCTACATCATGTTAGCTCCACACTCATACTGTACTGGGAGTCTGGGCTACATCATGTTAGCTCCACACTCATGCTGTACTGGGAGTCTGGGCTACATCATGTTAGCTACACACTCATACTGCACTGGGTGTCTGGGCTACATCATGTTAGCTCCACACTCATGCTGTACTGGGAGTCTGGGCTACATCATGTTAGCTACACACTCATACTGCACTGGGTGTCTGGGCTACATCATGTTAGCTCCACACTCATGCTGTACTGGGAGTCTGGGCTACATCATGTTAGCTACACACTCATGCTGAACTGGGAGTCTGGGCTACATCATGTTAGCTACACACTCATACTGCACTGGGAGTCTGGGCTACATCATGTTAGCTACACACTCATGCTGTACTGGGAGTCTGGGCTACATCATGTTAGCGCCACACTCATGCTGTACTGGGAGTCTGGGCTACATCATGTTAGCTACCCACTCATGCTGTACTGGGAGTCTGGGCTACATCATGTTAGCTACACACTCATGCTGTACTGGGAGTCTGGGCTACATCATGTTAGCTACACACTCATACTGCACTGGGAGTCTGGGCTACATCATGTTAGCTACACACTCATGCTGCACTGGGAGTCTGGGGTACATCATGTTAGCGACACACTCATGCTGTACTGGGAGTCTGGGCTACATCATGTTAGCTACACACTCATACTGTACTGGGAGTCTGGGCTACATCATGTTAGCTCCACACTCATACTGCACTGGGAGTCTGGGCTACATCATGTTAGCTCCACACTCATACTGTACTGGGAGTCTGGGCTACATCATGTTAGCTCCACACTCATGCTGCACTGGGAGTCTGGGCTACATCATGTTAGCTCCACACTCATACTGTACTGGGAGTCTGGGCTACATCATGTTAGCTCCACACTCATGCTGCACTGTGAGTCTGGGCTACATCATGTTAGCTACACACTCATACTGCACTGGGAGTCTGGGCTACATCATGTTAGCTCCACACTCATACTGCACTGGGAGTCTGGGCTACATCATGTTAGCTCCACACTCATGCTGTACTGGGTGTCTGGGCTACATCATGTTAGCTCCACACTCATACTGCACTGGGAGTCTGGGCTACATCATGTTAGCTCCACACTCATGCTGTACTGGGAGTCTGGGCTACATCATGTTAGCTACACACTCATTCTGTACTGGGAGTCTGGGATACATCATGTTAGCTACCCACTCATGCTGTACTGGGAGTCTGGGCTGCATCATGTTAGCGCCACACTCATGCTGTACT
Organism: Oncorhynchus nerka; assembly: GCF_034236695.1. Classification (NCBI taxonomy): domain Eukaryota; kingdom Metazoa; phylum Chordata; class Actinopteri; order Salmoniformes; family Salmonidae; genus Oncorhynchus; species Oncorhynchus nerka. Next base: position 4,107 of record NW_027039809.1, on the reverse strand, counting down.
GGGAGTCTGGGCTGCATCATGTTAGCTACACACTCATGCTGTACTGGGAGTCTGGGATACATCATGTTAGCTACCCACTCATGCTGTACTGGGAGTCTGGGCTGCATCATGTTAGCGCCACACTCATGCTGTACTGGGAGTCTGGGCTGCATCATGTTAGCGCCACACTCATGCTGTACTGGGAGTCTGGGCCACATCATGTTAGCTACACACTCATGCTGCACTGGGAGTCTGGGCTACATCATGTTAGCTACACACTCATACTGCACTGGGAGTCTGGGATACATCATGTTAGCTACCCATTCATGCTGTACTGGGAGTCTGGGCTGCATCATGTTAGCGCCACACTCATGCTGTACTGGGAGTCTGGGCTGCATCATGTTAGCTACACACTCATGCTGTACTGGGAGTCTGGGATACATCATGTTAGCTACCCACTCATGCTGTACTGGGAGTCTGGGCTGCATCATGTTAGCGCCACACTCATGCTGTACTGGGAGTCTGGGCTGCATCATGTTAGCGCCACACTCATGCTGTACTGGGAGTCTGGGCTGCATCATGTTAGCTACACACTCATGCTGCACTGGAAGTCTGGGCTACATCATGTTAGCTACACACTCATACTGCACTGGGAGTCTGGGATACATCATGTTAGCTACCCACTCATGCTGTACTGGGAGTCTGGGCTGCATCATGTTAGCGCCACACTCATGCTGTACTGGGAGTCTGGGCTGCATCATGTTAGCTCCACACTCATGCTGTACTGGGAGTCTGGGCTGCATCATGTTAGCTACACACTCATGCTGCACAGAAGTTAACACACTTGAATAATGCAACAAGGCATGAACCCATCTTGCCTCGTGAATAATGTCATTACTATTTAAAGCGATAGTGCACACTTTTATAAAAGAAGCTAGATCAATGCAAATGTTGTTGATCAATATAATAAGTCCCAAATGGAAGGAAAGCGCTGGTTGGTCATGTAGCCCCATGAAATCAGCCAAAACTAGCACAATAACACAATGCATGCACACAAATGCAGTCACCTGTATTGTGAAAAGGCCTAGGCCACATCTTGGTTTATCAATAGAGATTTACTAATCAAATAAAAGTCATGTAGTTAGATTGATAAAAACAAAGTACATTTGATTGTATGATTTGTATAAAATGTGAATGATTAATAGGTACATGGCTGTCTCTGAACAGAGCGGTAGCTGAGTTAATCTGTCTGGATGAAGTACTAATATACCCTCCTCCCCTCCAAAATCAATTCATCAAACCTGACATTTGGATTCTGTACACAAACCCTCCTAAGCCTACACACACACACACAAATGGACGTATGCACAACCGCCCCATCACACACACAATTGCTCCATCAGTGTAAAAAAAGCCACTGGCTGTGCTTTGCGTCCTTGTTTCTTGTTGCTGTTGTTTGTCTCCTGACTTGTTCCTGTGCCTGGCTCTGTTCCTGCTCTCACTGCTGACAGGTAAAGTAGAGCAGACTGCTGAGGCACAATGTGCTGTCATTATTACACAATCACTGTGGCCCTGGTAGGCTGCTGCTACAGCCTTCTTCTACAGTCTGCATTCATCTTTCTCTTTATCTCTCAATCTCTTTCTCTCCATCTCTTCATCTCTCAATCTCTTTATCTCTCCATGTCTTTATCTCTCCATCTCTCCATCTCTTTATCTCTCAATCTCTTTCTCTCCATCTCTTTCTCTCCATCTCTTTATCTCAATCTCTTTATCTCCATCTCTTTATCTCCATCTCTTTATCTCTCCATCTCTTTCTCTCCATCTCTTTCTCTCCATCTCTTTATCTCAATCTCTTTATCTCAATCTCTTTATCTCCATCTCTTTATCTCTCAATCTCTTTCTCTCCATCTCTTTATCTCAATCTATTTATCTCTCCATGTCTTTATCTCCCTACGGCCGGCTCAATCACTATTCAACAGGAGAGGATATCTGTTGTTTTTCTAGTACTCAGGCACAAAACTGAAGAGATGGAGTGTACTAGAGATGACTGTTTACATTAGAGTAAATCCATTCAGAGGATAGGTAAGGAAATAGAGAGGTTTTATGCTGCTAAAGAGCTGTAAGTGAATTGTCAATGAAAGTGCAATGATTGTTGACATCGATCTAGTCTGTGTGTGTTCTTCTCTTACCCGTCTCTCTCTCCATCCCTCTCTCTCTCTCCCTCCAGACCTCTGCTAAGTTGCCATGACAAGTGAGGAGTGTCCCGTTCCGCTAGGGGGCGTGTCCCCGGTGGGGGCGGGGCTCTGCGAGGATTATGGCCCGGTTCAGGCTGATGACATCATCGAGGAGGCGGGAGGGGCGGGCGATGATGTCAGCATCGGCAGTGACCTCAGCACGCTGGTGGTGCCGTTCCCTGAACTTGCACCCGTGGTGTTCTTCTGTCTCAAGCAGACCACCTGTCCCCGCAGCTGGTGCATACACATGGTGTCCAGCCCATATCCTTTACTACTGCTGAGATTACCTCCGACCCCTAACCTCTGACACCTGGCCTCTGACCCCTGACCCCTAACCCCCAAAATTTCATCCATCACCTCTCACACTTAAATGTTCTTCATCCTATATAGTTGTGGCTGCTTCGTGTCGTGTGGTATTATCTCTACCCTTCTTACCCTTTGTGCTGTTGTCTGTGCCTGCTACCATGTTGTTGTCATGTTGTGTTGATACCATGCTGTGTTTTCATGTGTTGCTGCCATGCTATGTTGATTTCTTAGGTCTCTTTATGTAGTGTTGTGCTGTCTCTCTTGTCAGGATGTGTGTTTGGTCCTTTTATTTAATGTTTTATTTTTAATCCCATCCCCCGTCCCTGCAGTAGGCCTTTTGCCTTCTGGTAGGCCATCATGGTAAATAAGAATATGTTCTTAACTGACTTGCCTAGTTAAATAAAGGTAATTATATATATCCTTATAACATATTCTATATGTCATTATGTCCATATCCCAGACTCTTACCCTGAACCCCTATCTCCTGACCTCTCACCTCTAATATTCTTCCACTGAACTAATCTAACCTACTCAGCTCTCCCCCTCTTCACCCTTCACCTCTCTCAACCTCAGTCTCCCTCCATCTCTCATTGCCTCTTCATGCCTCTTATAGCCCTCTTCTAAACCCTTCAACCCTTCCCTCTTTCCTCGTCATCCTATCTGTCCTCCACCATCTCTTACCTTTTCTCTTTCCCCTCCTCTCCTTTCCCTCTCCCCCTCTCCTCCCTCTGGCCTGATCCCAGTCTGCCTGAAAGCTCAGTATCTCCTGATGTCCTGACCTGAGTAAGTCCACTTTACTGTCTCTATATTCAACCCCGGTTTTGATCCACTCAGTAATGCTGAATGATGGAGAAAGTTGACCAACCTGTCAATGACAACTTTTTTGCTCTGTTCTGACAGACTGCGACTGGAGATAAGTTTGCTTCAGTAGGTGTGTGTTTGTGTGTGTGTGTGTTTATGTGTGTGTCCATCTAGGAGTGTGTTGGCACAAACACTCTTTCCCGTGGCTGACCCAGGTAATAATCTGCAGTGAATGCTGAGGAAGTCTCTTTCTCCATTGAGGCTGTTCAGTCTTTGATGTACTGTCAGGGTTTTGAGGGATTTGCTAGGCTTTCTAGTGTGTAAGATTGGTGTGTGTGTGATCGGCCTCTAGCCAGGAAGTTTCCCAATCTTATTTCACATCGCCCCAAACACTGACGCCTTTGATTGGCCAACTCCGGCCCATGGTGATAACTCAGAACACAAGCGTGTTACACACACACACAGATCATAATTTTGTAATACATGGAGAGACAGGGCTTGGGAATTTCTGGGTTTCGGGTGTTTGTTGTTGGATGAGGTGGTGATTCTGCACACACACACACACACACACACACACACACACACACACACACACACACACACACACACACACACACACACACACACCAGATGAAAGGCCAATGATTCCCTCCCAGGCAGGCCTGCTTTACAACAGAGAAAGAAAACTTTCCACTCTCTGCACGTCTCTCATTCTCTCCCTTACTCCCTCTGCCCATCTCTCCCCTCTCTCTTTTCATCTCTCTCTCACTCCCTCTGCCCATCTCTC
>NW_027039808.1:87500-102930 GCF_034236695.1 Oncorhynchus nerka | reverse complement strand
TCATGGAGTACAGGTGCAGTTGGCCTGGTGAGGTGTGTCACATCTATCTCCTGGTTACTACTGATTCATGGAGTACAGGTGCAGTTGGCCTGGTGAGGTGTGTCACATCTATCTCCTGGTTACTACTGATTCATGGACTACAGGTGCAGTTGGCCTGGTGAGGTGTGTCACATCTATCTCCTGGTTACTACTGATTCATGGAGTACAGGTGCAGTTGGCCTGGTGAGGTGTGTCACATCTATCTCCTGGTTACTACTGATTCATGGACTACAGGTGCAGTTGGCCTGGTGGTGTGTCACATCTATCTCCTGGTTACTACTGATTCATGGAGTACACAGTTGGCCTGGTGAGGTGTGTCACATCTGGTTACTAGATTGGCCTGGTGAGTTGGCCTGGTGAGTGTGTCACATCTATCTCCTGTGATTCATGGAGTGTCAAATCTATCTCCTGGTTACTACTGATTCATGGAGTACAGGTGCAGTTGGCCTGGTGAGGTGTGTCACATCTATCTCCTGGTTACTACTGATTCATGGAGTACAGGTGCAGTTGGCCTGGTGAGGTGTGTCACATCTATCTCCTGGTTACTACTGATTCATGGAGTACAGGTGCAGTTGGCCTGGTGAGGTGTGTCACATCTATCTCCTGGTTACTACTGATTCATGGAGTACAGGTGCAGTTGGCCTGGTGAGGTGTGTCACATCTATCTCTGGTTACTACTGATTCATGGAGTACAGGTGCAGTTGGCCTGGTGAGGTGTGTCACATCTATCTCCTGGTTACTACTGATTCATGGACAGGTGCAGTTGGCCTGGTGAGGTGCATCTATCTCCTGGTTGATTCATGGACTACAGGTGCAGTTGGCCTGGTGAGGTGTGTCACATCTATCTCCTGGTTACTACTGATTCATGGACTACAGGTGCAGTTGGCCTGGTGAGGTGTGTCACATCTATCTCCTGGTTACTACTGATTCATGGACTTACAGTTGGCCTGGTGAGTGTGTCTACTGATTCATGGACTACAGGTACAGCAGTTGGCCTGGTGAGGTGTGTCACATCTATCTCCTGGTTACTACTGATTCATGGACTGCAGTTGGCCTGGTGAGGTGTGTCAGTTGGCATGGACTACAGGTGCAGTTGGCCTGTGTCACATCTATCTCCTGGTTACTACTGATTCATGGAGTACAGGTGCAGTTGGCCTGGTGAGGTGTGTCACATCTATCTCCTGGTTACTACTGATTCATGGACTACAGGTGCAGTTGGCCTGGTGAGGTGTGTCACATCTATCTCCTGGTTACTACTGATTCATGGTACAGGTGCAGTTGGCCTTGTGAGGTGCACATCTATCTCCTGGTTACTACTGATTCATGGACTACAGGTGCAGTGAGGTGTGTCACATCTATCTCCTGGTTACTACTGATTCATGGAGTACAGGTGCAGTTGGCCTGGTGAGGTGTGTCACATCTATCTCCTGGTTACTACTGATTCATGGAGTACAGGTGCAGTTGGCCTGGTGAGGTGTGTCACATCTATCTCCTGGTTACTACTGATTCATGGAGTACAGGTGCAGTTGGCCTCTATCTCTGGGCCTGGTGAGGTGTGTCACATCTATCTCCTGTCACATCTATCTCCTGGTTACTACTGATTCATGGACTACAGGTGCAGTTGGCCTGGTGAGGTGTGTCACATCTATCTCCTGGTTACTACTGATTCATGGAGTACAGGTGCAGTTGGCCTGGTGAGGTGTGTCACATCTATCTCCTGGTTACTACTGATTCATGGAGTACAGGTGCAGTTGGCCTGGTGAGGTGTGGTTACTACGATCACTCTATCTCCTGGTTACTACTGATTCATGGAGTACAGGTGCAGTTGGCCTGGTGAGGTGTCACATCTATCTCCTGGTTACTACTGATTCATGGAGTACAGGTGCAGTTGGCCTGGTGAGGTGTGTCACATCTATCTCCTGGTTACTACTGATTCATGGAGTACAGGTGCAGTTGGCCTGGTGAGGTGTGTCACATCTATCTCCTGGTTACTACTGATGTCAGGTGCAGTCTGTGTCATCTCCTGGTTACTACTGATTCATGGACTACAGGTGCAGTTGGCCTGGTGAGGTGTGTCAAATCTATCTCCTGGTTACTACTGATTCATGGAGTACAGGTGCAGTTGGCCTGGTGAGGTGTGTCACATCTATCTCCTGGTTACTACTGATTCATGGAGTACAGGTGCAGTTGGCCTGGTGAGGTGTGTCACATCTATCTCCTGGTTACTACTGATTCATGGAGTACAGGTGCAGTTGGCCTGGTGAGGTGTGTCACATCTATCTCCTGGTTACTACTGATTCATGGAGTACAGGTGCAGTTGGCCTGGTGAGGTCACATCTATCTCCTGGTTACTACTGATTCATGGACTACAGGTGCAGTTGGCTGGTGAGGTTACATGGTTACTACTGAGAGGTGCAGTTGGCCTGGTGAGCAAATCACTACTGATTCATGGCCAGGTCCCTGGTGAGTGTGTCACATCTTCTCTCCTGATTCATGGACCAGGTGCAGTTGGCCTGGTGAGGTCTCTCTCCCTACTCTGGACTTCTCCTCCATCTAATACTCATCCCCCTTTGTCTCTCCCAATCTCTCCCCCATCTCTCCTGGTTACTACTGATTCCAGGTGCAGTTGGCCTCTCTCTCTCAGGCTCTCTCTCTATCCTACCCTCAATCTCTCCCCTCTCTTTCTCTCCCCCTCTCAGGTGCAGTTTCTCTCCCATTCTCTCCTCCCTTTTCTCTCCCAGTTGGCCTTTCTCTCCCCCTGGTTCTCTCTCTCTCAGGTTCTCTCTCTATCCTACCCTCAATCTCTCCCCCTCTCTCTCTCAGGTTCTCTCTCTATCCTACCCTCAATCTCTCCCCCTCTCTCTCTCTCAGGCTCTCTCTCTCTCCCACCCTCAATCTCTCCCAATTTGTTTCTCCTATTCCCACCTCCCCATCTATCTCCCATTCTCTCTCTTCCTCCATCGCTCTCTCACTCCTCCCACCTCGCTCACCGTTCATCTCTTTCTCTCCGTCTCTCTCTCCTTCCACCTCTCTCACCGTTCATCTCTCTCTCTGTCTCTCTCTCCTTCCACCTCTCTCACCGTTCATCTCTCCCTCTCTCAGTCTCTCAGACCTTCCACCTCTCTCACCGTTCATCTCTCTCTCTCTCTCTCTCTCCTTCCACCTCTCTCACCGTTCATCTCTCCCTCTCTCAGTCTCTCAGACCTTCCCGTTCATCTCTCTCTCACCTTCCACCATCTCTCACCGTCATCTCCCTCTCTCAGCTCTCCTTCCACCTCTCTCACCGTTCATCTCCCTCTCTCAGTCTCTCAGACCTTCCACCTCTCTCACCGTTCATCTCCCTCTCTCAGTCTCTCAGACCTTCCACCTCTCTCACCGTTCATCTCTCTCTCTCCGTCTCGCTCTCCTTCCACCTCTCTCTCTCCATCTCTCTCTCCTCCGACCTCTCTCACCGTTCATCTCCCTCTCTCCGTCTCTCACACCTTCCACCTCTCTTACCGTTCATCTCCCTCTCTCCGTCTCTCTCTCCTCCGACCTTGTAAAATAAGTTCCCTCTCTACACTTGTCTACCTGCCACTACTTTGTTTCTCAATGCATTACCACACAGATCTATCTCCTGGTTTACACCTGGTTACTACCATCTATCTCCTGGTTTACACCAGGTTACTACCATCTATCTCCTGGTTACTACCATCTATCTCCTGGTTACTACCATCTATCACCAGGTTACTACCATCTATCTCCTGGTTTACACCTGGTTACTACCATCTATCTCCTGGTTACTACCATCTATCTCCTGGTTACTACCATCTATCTCCTGGTTACTACCATCTATCTCCTGGTTACTACCATCTATCTCCTGGTTACTACCATCTATCTCCTGGTTACTACCATCTATCTCCTGGTTTACACCAGGTTACTACCATCTATCTCCAGGCTACTACCATCTATCTCCTGGTTACTACCATCTATCTCCTGGTTACTACCATCTATCTCCTGGTTACTACCATCTATCTCCAGGTTACTACCATCTATCACCAGGTTACTACCATCTATCTCCAGGTTACTACCATCTTTCTCCTGGTTACTACCATCTATCTCCTGGTTACTACCATCTATCTCCTGGTTACTACCATCTATCTCCAGGTTACTACCATCTATCACCAGGTTACTACCATCTTTCTCCTGGTTACTACCATCTATCTCCTGGTTACTACCATATATCTCCTGGTTTACACCAGGTTACTACCATCTATCTCCTGGTTACTACCATATATCACCAGGTTACTACCATCTATCTCCTGGTTACTACCATCTATCTCCTGGTTACTACCATCTATCTCCTGGTTACTACCATCTATCACCAGGTTACTACCATCTATCTCCTGGTTTACACCTGGTTACTACCATCTATCACCTGGTTTACACCAGGTTACTACCATCTATCTCCTGGTTACTACCATCTATCTCCTGGTTTACACCAGGTTACTACCATCTATCACCTGGTTACTACCATCTATCTCCTGGTTACTACCATCTATCTCCTGGTTACTACCATCTATCACCTGGTTTACACCAGGTTACTACCATCTATCACCAGGTTACTACCATCTATCTCCTGGTTTACACCAGGTTACTACCATCTATCTCCTGGTTTACACCAGGTTACTACCATATATCTCCAGGTTACTACCATCTATCACCAGGTTACTACCATCTATCACCTGGTTACTACCATCTATCACCAGGTTACTACCATCTATCTCCAGGTTACTACCATCTATCTCCTGGTTTACACCAGGTTACTACCATCTATCTCCTGGTTACTACCATCTATCTCCTGGTTACTACCATCTATCTCCTGGTTACTACCATCTATCTCCTGGTTACTACCATCTATCACCTGGTTACTACCATCTATCACCTGGTTACTACCATCTATCACCAGGTTACTACCATCTATCTCCTGGTTACTACCATCTATCTCCTGGTTACTACCATCTATCTCCTGGTTACTACCATCTATCACCTGGTTACTACCATCTATCTCCTGGTTACTACCATCTATCACCAGGTTACTACCATCTATCTCCTGGTTACTACCATCTATCACCAGGTTACTACCATCTATCTCCTGGTTACTACCATCTATCACCAGGTTACTACCATCTATCTCCAGGTTACTACCATCTATCTCCTGGTTACTACCATCTATCTCCTGGTTACTACCATCTATCTCCTGGTTACTACCATCTATCTCCTGGTTACTACCATCTATCTCCTGGTTACTACCATCTATCTCCTGGTTACTACCATCTATCACCAGGTTACTACCATCTATCTCCTGGTTACTACATCTATCTCCTGGTTTAGGTTACTACCATCTATCTCTGGTTTTACCAGTCATCTCCTGGTTTACACCAGGTTACTACCATCTATCTCCTGGTTACTACCATCTATCTCCTGGTTTACCATCTATCTCCAGGTTACTACCATCTATCTCCTGGTTTACATCCAGGTTACTACCATCTATCTCCTGGTTTACCTGGTTACTACCATCTATCTCCTGGTTACTACCATCTATCTCTTGGTTACTACCATCTATCACCAGGTTACTACCATCTATCACCAGGTTACTACCATCTATCTCCTGGTTTACATCAGGTTACTACCATCTATCTCCTGGTTACTACCATCTATCTCCTGGTTACTACCATCTATCACCTGGTTACTACCATCTATCTCCTGGTTACTACCATCTATCAGGTTACTACCATCTATCTCCTGGTTACTACCATCTATCACCAGGTTACTACCATCTATCTCCTGGTTACTACCATCTATCTCCTGGTTACTACCATCTATCTCCTGGTTACTACCATCTATCTCCAGGTTACTACCATCTATCTCCAGGTTACTACCATCTATCTCCTGGTTACTACCATCTATCTCCTGGTTACTACCATCTATCCCTGGTTACTACCATCTATCTCCTGGTTACTACCATCTATCACCAGGTTACTACCATCTATCTCCTGGTTACTACCATCTCTATCACCAGGTTACTACCATCTATCTCCTGGTTACTACCATCTATCACCAGGTTACTACCATCTATCTCCTGGTTACTACCATCTATCTCCTGGTTACTACCATCTATCTCCAGGTTACTACCATCTATCTCCTGGTTACTCTATCTCATACTATCTCCTGGTTACTACCATCTATCTCCTGGTTACTACCATCTATCTCCTGGTTACTACCATCTATCTCCTGGTTTACACCAGGTTACTACCATCTATCTCTGGTTACTACTTAATCAGAACAGTTTTCATCTCCTGGTTACTACCATAATCTATCTAGGTTACTACCATCTATCACCAGGTTACTACCATCTATCTCCTGGTTACTACCATCTATCTCCTGGTTACTACCATCTATCTCCTGGTTACTACCATCTATCAGCAGGTTACTACCATCTATCTCCTGGTTACTACCATCTATCTCCTGGTTAAAATCTCCTGGTTTTCTAATGATTACTACCATCTATCCTTTTAAAATCACCAGACTAATCTATCTCCTGGTTACTTATCACCAGGTTACTACCATCTATCTCCTGGTTACTACCATCTGGAACACAGGTTACTACCATCTATCACCAGGTTACTGATCTATCTCCTGGTTACCTCTGTACTCCTATGTTAGATATTCCATTGGAACACAGGAGTGATGGTTACTACCATCTATCTCCTGATAATCTATCTCCTGGTTACTACCATCTGTACTCCTATGTTAGATATTCCATTGGTTACTACCATCTATGATGGTTGCTGACTACCATCTATCACCAGGCCCATCTATCTCTGGTTACTACCATGTAGATATTCCATTGGAACACAGGTTAGTGATCTATCTGCTGGTTATAATGGGTCTCTGTATCGGTTACTACCATCTATCTCTGGTTTAGATATTCCATTGGTTTACACAGGTTAGTACCATCTATCTCCTGGTTTATGGTTACTACCATCTATCTCCTGGTTTACTTACTACCATCTATGTAGATATTACTACCATCTGGAACACAGGAGTACCATGGTTACTACCATCTATCTCCAGATAATGGGTCTATCTCCTGTTACTACCATCTATCTCCTGTTAGATATTCCATTGGAACACTATCACCAGGACTACCATGGTTACTGATAATGGGTTACTCTGTACTACTTTAATCCCATCTATCTCCTGTTACTATATTCCATTACTACCATCTATCTCCTGGAACACAGGTTAGTACCATGGTTACTGATAATGGGTCTCTGGTTTCTACGCCCAGGTTGTAGATATTCCATTTTCAGGAACACTAGGAGTGATGGTATCTTTCAGCTGAACATAATTGGGGTTTTCTAATGATCAATTAGCCTTTTAAAATGATAAACTTGGATTAGTTAACACAACGTGCCATTGGAACACAGGAGTGATGGTTGCTGATAATGGGCCTCTGTACTCCTATGTAGATATTCCATTGGAACACAGGAGTGATGGTTGCTGATAATGGGCCTCTGTACTCCTATGTAGATATTCCATTGGAACACAGGAGTGATGGTTGCTGATAATGGGCCTCTGTACTCCTATGTAGATATTCCATTGGAACACAGGAGTGATGGTTGCTGATAATGGGTCTCTGTACTCCTATGTAGATATTCCATTGGAACACAGGAGTGATGGTTGCTGATAATGGGCCTCTGTACTCCTATGTAGATATTCCATTGGAACACAGGAGTGATGGTTGCTGATAATGGGTCTCTGTACTCCTATGTAGATATTCCATTGGAAAACAGGAGTGATGGTTACTGATAATGGGCCTCTGTACCCCTATGTAGATATTCCATTGGAACACAGGAGTGATGGTTGCTGATAATGGGTCTCTGTACCCCTATGTAGATATTCCATTGGAACACAGGAGTGATGGTTGCTGATAATGGGTCTCTGTACGCCTATGTAGATATTCCATTGGAACACAGGAGTGATGGTTGCTGATAATGGGCCTCTGTACTCCTATGTAGATATTCCATTGGAACACAGGAGTGATGGTTACTGATAATGGGCCTCTGTACCCCTATGTAGATATTCCATTGGAACACAGGAGTGATGGTTGCTGATAATGGGTCTCTGTACGCCTATGTAGATATTCCATTGGAACACAGGAGTGATGGTTGCTGAAAATGGGTCTCTGTACGCCTATGTAGATATTCCATTGGAACACAGGAGTGATGGTTGCTGATAATGGGTCTCTGTACCCCTATGTAGATATTCCATTGGAACACAGGAGTGATGGTTGCTGATAATGGGTCTCTGTACTCCTATGTAGATATTCCATTGGAACACAGGAGTGATGGTTGCTGATAATGGGTCTCTGTACGCCTATGTAGATATTCCATTGGAACACAGGAGTGATGGTTGCTGATAATGGGTCTCTGTACGCCTATGTAGATATTCCATTGGAACACAGGAGTGATGGTTGCTGATAATGGGCCTCTGTACTCCTATGTAGATATTCCATTGGAACACAGGAGTGATGGTTGCTGATAATGGGTCTCTGTACGCCTATGTAGATATTCCATTGGAACACAGGAGTGATGGTTGCTGGTAATGGGCCTCTGTACTCCTATGTAGATATTCCATTGGAACACAGGAGTGATGGTTGCTGATAATGGGTCTCTGTACTCCTATGTAGATATTCCATTGGAACACAGGAGTGATGGTTGCTGATAATGGGCCTCTGTACTCCTATGTAGATATTCCATTGGAACACAGGAGTGATGGTTGCTGATAATGGGTCCTCTGTACTCCTATGTAGATATTCCATTGGAACACAGGAGTGATGGTTGCTGATAATGGGCCTCTGTACTCCTATGTAGATATTCCATTGGAACACAGGAGTGATGGTTGCTGATAATGGGTCTCTGTACTCCTATGTAGATATTCCATTGGAACACAGGAGTGATGGTTGCTGATAATGGGCCTCTGTACTCCTATGTAGATATTCCATTGGAACACAGGAGTGATGGTTGCTGATAATGGGCCTCTGTACACCTATGTAGATATTCCATTGGAACACAGGAGTGATGGTTGCTGATAATGGGTCTCTGTACTCCTATGTAGATATTCCATTGGAACACAGGAGTGATGGTTGCTGATAATGGGTCCTCTGTACTCCTATGTAGATATTCCATTGGAACACAGGAGTGATGGTTGCTGATAATGGGCCTCTGTACTCCTATGTAGATATTCCATTGGAACACAGGAGTGATGGTTGCTGATAATGGGTCTCTGTACTCCTATGTAGATATTCCATTGGAACACAGGAGTGATGGTTGCTGATAATGGGCCTCTGTACTCCTATGTAGATATTCCATTGGAACACAGGAGTGATGGTTGCTGATAATGGGCCTCTGTACTCCTATGTAGATATTCCATTGGAACACAGGAGTGATGGTTGCTGATAATGGGCCTCTGTACCCCTATGTAGATATTCCATTGGAACACAGGAGTGATGGTTGCTGATAATGGGCCTCTGTACTCCTATGTAGATATTCCAGTGGAACACAGGAGTGATGGTTACTGATAATGGGTCTCTGTACTCCTATGTAGATATTCCATTGGAACACAGGAGTGATGGTTACTGATAATGGGTCTCTGTACTCCTATGTAGATATTCCATTGGAACACAGGAGTGATGGTTGCTGATAATGGGCCTCTGTACTCCTATGTAGATATTCCATTGGAACACAGGAGTGATGGTTGCTGATAATGGGTCTCTGTACTCCTATGTAGATATTCCATAGAAATCAGCCGTTTCCAGCTACAACAGTCATTTACAACATTAACCATGTCTACACTGTATTGCTGATCAATTTGATGTTATTTTAATGGACAAAAAAATGTTGCTTTTCTTTGAAAAACATGGACCCCAAACTTTTGAATGTTAGTATATATGTGTGTGTGTGTGTGTGTGTGTGTGTGTGTGTGTGTGTGTGTGTGGTGTGTGTGTGTGTGTGTGTGTGTGTGTGTGTGTGTGTGTGTGTGTGTGTGTGTCTGTCTAGGTACATGGTTGTGAATGTTTCCTGTCCAGCGGTCCATTAGCAGGTTCTCTGATAACCCTGGTTTCCCCCCAGACACACTATAAATACTCACCACTTAGGGGCCTACGGGGCTCTGCGTGCACACAGACACACAGACACACAGACGCACAGACGCACAGACGCACAGACGCACAGACGCACAGACAGACAGACACACAGACACACAGACAGACAGACACACAGACACACAGACACACAGACAGACAGACACACAGACACACAGACACACAGACAGACAGACACACAGACACACAGACACACAGACACACAGACACACAGACAGACAGACACACAGACACACAGACACACAGACACACAGACAGACACACAGACACACAGACAGACAGACACACAGACACACAGATATGTCAGACACAGCGACAGACAGACACACAGACAGACACACAGACACACAGACACACAGACACACAGACACACAGACACACAGACAGACAGACACACAGACAGACAGACACACAGACACACAGACACACAGACACACAGACAGACACACAGACAGACAGACAGACACACAGACAGACAGACACACAGACACACAGACACACAGACAGACAGACACACAGACAGACAGACAGACAGACAGACACACAGACAGACACACAGACACACAGACACACAGACACACAGACACACAGACAGACAGACACACAGACACACAGACACACAGACAGACAGACAGACACACAGACACACAGACCTCTTTTATATGTCTTCCCAGCGTTGTGTTCTGTAGCATTTCCGGCTGATCAAAATGGTCCCAGTTCAGAGGTGTGTGTGTAACGTATATTTTGGGATTCTAATGGAGTGCCAGATATTGGGGAGGTAATGAGGAGGGTAATGGAGTCCAGATGTAGGGGAGGTAATGTAGTCCAGATATAGGGGAGGTAATGAGGAGGGTAATGGAGTCCAGATGTAGGGGAGGTAATGAGGAGGGTAATGGAGTCCAGGTGTAGGGGAGGTAATGAGGAGGGTAATGTAGTCCAGATATAGGGGAGGTAATGAGGAGGGTAATGGAGTCCAGATGTAGGGGAGGTAATGTAGTCCAGATATAGGGGAGGTAATGGAGTCCAGATATAGGGGAGGTAATGAGGGAGGCAATGTAGTCCAGATATAGGGGAGGTAATGGAGTCCAGATATAGGGGAGGTAATGTAGTCCAGATATAGGGAGGTAATGGAGTCCAGATATAGGGGAGGTAATGGAGTCCAGATATATGGGAGGTAATGGAGTCCAGATATATGGGAGGTAATGAGGGAGGTAATGTAGTCCAGATATATGGGAGGTAATGGAGTCCATATATAGGGGAGGTAATGAGGGAGGCAATGGACTCCAGATATAGGGGAGGTAATGGAGTCCAGATATAGGGGAGGTAATGGAGTCCAGATATAGGGGAGGTAATGGAGTCCATATATAGGGGAGGTAATGGAGTCCAGGTATAGGGGAGGTAATGGAGTCCAGATATAGGGGAGGTAATGAGAGAGGTAATGTAGTCCAGATATATGGGAGATAATGGAGTCCAGATATAGGGGAGGTAATGAGGGAGGCAATGTAGTCCAGATATATGGGAGATAATGGAGTCCAGATATAGGGGAGGTAACTGAGTCGAGATATAGGGGATGTAATGAGTGAGGTAATGGAGTCCAGGTATAGGGGAGGTAATTAGGGAGGTAATGGAGTCCAGATATAGGGGATGAAATGAGGGAGGTACTCTACGGATGTTCCTCTTCCTGTGTGAGGTAGGGTCGTTCTCTACGGATGCTGTAGAGCACAAACCTGCAGGAGCGAGTCACTGATTTGATGTTTGCAGAGAACGACAAGATGTTGTCCAGGATTACACAAAGGTTATTTTACACTCTGGGAGGGGCTACACCATTAAGTAGTCAACCGGGATAGAGGTCATGGAGCTAGCAGGCCTTCCCCAGGAGAAACAGCACCTCTGTTTCGTTGAGGGGCTACACCATTAAGTAGTCATAGAGGTCATGGAGCTAGCAGGCCTTCCCCAGGAGAAACAGCACCTCTGTTTCGTTGAGGGGCTACACCATTAAGTAGTCATAGAGGTCATGGAGCTAGCAGGCCCTTCCCCAGGAGAAATAGCACCTCTGTTTCGTTGAGGGTCTACACCATTAAGTAGTCATAGAGGTCATGGAGCTAGCAGGCCTTCCCCAGGAGAAACAGCACCTCTGTTTCGTTGAGGGGCTACACCATTAAGTAGTCAACCGGGATAGAGGTCATGGAGCTAGCAGGCCTTCCCCAGGAGAAACAGCACCTCTGTTTCGTTGAGGGGCTACACCATGAAGTAGTCATAGAGGTCATGGAGCTAGCAGGCCTTCCCCAGGAGAAACAGCACCTCTGTTTCGTTGAGGGGCTACACCATGAAGTAGTCATAGAGGTCATGGAGCTAGCAGGCCTTCCCCAGGAGAAACAGCACCTCTGTTTCGTTGAGGGGAACATTAGGCTGAGATGAACTGAGCCTTTCTGACCACAGATCAGATGTTCCAAGCGCTGCAAGAGACCAGAAGTACCACCTAAGGGTGCACTGAATTAGAAGGGTTGCGGCCAACATAGCGGAGGTAATCTGTCAAACCTACAGTGAGAGGTGCGAACAGGTAGAGAAAACATACTTATTGTTGACAAAGCTACAAAAGAGCAAAATGAGAATCTGCAATTAACTATGTAAGATGTTCAAGTGACAGAGTGGTGTGAAGCCCTCCTACCTTTACTTGGATAACAAGGTAAGATAATCAAGTGACAGAGTGGTGTGAAGCCCTCCTACCTTTACTTGGATAACAAGGTAAGATAATCAAGTGACAGAGTGGTGTGAAGCCCTCCTACCTTTCCTTGAATAACAAGGTAAGATAATCAAGTGACAGAGTGGTGTGAAGTCCTCCTACCTTTCCTTGAATAACTAGGTAAGATAATCAAGTGACAGAGTGGTGTGAAGCCCTCCTACCTTTCCTTGGATAACAAGGTAAGATAATCAAGTGACAGAGTGGTGTGAAGTCCTCCTACCTTTACTTGGATAACAAGGTAAGATAATCAAGTGACAGAGTGGTGTGAAGCCCTCCTACCTTTCCTTGAATAACAAGGTAAGATAATCAAGTGACAGAGTGGTGTGAAGCCCTCCTACCTTTCCTTGAATAACTTGGCAGACCGTCTTGGTGACAACACCACCGCTTGACAGCTTGTAGCTGCTGCTGAGAAAACAGCAGAGACTGAAAATCAATAACACTAAATGCCGAGCAAAGGTGAAAGACACACCTCCCAGCAGGACTGACTGCTGATTGGCTGGCAGAAGTGAAAGACACACCTCCCAGCAGCACTGACTGCTGATTGGCTGGCAGAGGTGAAAGACACACCTCCCAGCAGCACTGACTGCTGATTGGCTGGCGGAGGTGAAAGACACACCTCCCAGCACTGACTGGGAGGTAGCCTGCTAGTAACAGAGACTATAGTTCAGGGTAGGGTGCTGGGCGGAGGCTGGCTAGTGGTGACTATTTACAGGTCTGCTGGCCTTGAGACAGACTGTTTTTCAGTCTCTCTGTCCAAGCTTTGATGCACCTGTACTGTCTCCTCCTTCTAGATAGGGCTATTTCTATTGTTATTAGCTTAGCATGCTGATAGGTATATTTTCATTGTTATTAGCTTAGCGTGCTAATAGGTATATTTTAATTGTTATTAGCTTAGCGTGCTAATAGGTATAATTCCATTGTTATTAGCTTAGCGTGCTAATAGGTATAATTCCATTGTTATTAGCTTAGCGTGCAAAGAGGTACATTTCCATTGTTATTAGCTTAGCGTGCTAATAGGTATATTTTAATTGTTATTAGCTTAGCATGCTAATAGGTATATTTTCATTATTATTAGCTTAGCGTGCTAATAGGTATATTTTAATTGTTATTCGCTTAGCGTGCTAATAGGTATAATTCCATTGTTATTAGCTTAGCGTACAAATAGGTACATTTTCATTTTTAGTAGCTTAGCGTGCTAATAGGTACATTTCCATTGCGTGCCAATAGACGGCCTAGAGGCTGGCTAGCATTGGTTAAGACAGAACGATGATTCTTCCCTGCCATGGATCAACTCTTTAACCCAGCATTGGTTACAATGGTGACTCAGTGACTCACTACTGTAATGGTCCAGGTTACAAAGTGACTCAGTGACTCACTACTGTAATGGTCCAGGTTACAAAGTGACTCAGTGACTCACTACTGTAATGGTCCAGGTTACATAGTGGCTCAGTGACTCACTACTGTAATGGTCCAGGTTACAATGGTGACTCAGTGACTCACTACTGTAATGGTCCAGGTTACAATGGTGACTCATTGACTCACTACTGTAATGGTCCAGGTTACAAAGTGACTCAGTGACTCACTACTGTAATGGTCCAGGTTACATAGTGGCTCAGTGACTCACTACTGTAATGGTCCAGGTTACAATGGTGACTCAGTGACTCACTACTGTAATGGTCCAGGTTACAAAGTGACTCAGTGACTCACTACTGTAATGGTCCAGGTTACATAGTGGCTCAGTGACTCACTACTGTAATGGTCCAGGTTACAAAGTGACTCAGTGACTCACTACTGTAATGGTCCAGGTTACAAAGTGGCTCAGTGACTCACTACTGTAATGGTCCAGGTTACAAAGTGACTCAGTGACTCACTACTGTAATGGTCCAGGTTACAAAGTGACTCAGTGACTCACTACTGTAATGGTCCAGGTTACATAGTGGCTCAGTGACTCACTACTGTAATGGTCCAGGTTACATAGTGGCTCAGTGACTCACTACTGTAATGGTCCAGGTTACACAGTGACTCACTACTGTAATGGTCCAGGTTACATAGTGACTCAGTGACTCACTACTGTAATGGTCCAGGTTACAAAGTGACTCAGTGACTCACTACTGTAATGGTCCAGGTTACATAGTGGCTCAGTGACTCACTACTGTAATGGTCCAGGTTACATAGTGGCTCAGTGACTCACTACTGTAATGGTCCAGGTTACACAGTGACTCACTACTGTAATGGTCCAGGTTACATAGTGACTCAGTGACTCACTACTGTAATGGTCCAGGTTACATAGTGACTCAGTGACTCACTACTGTAATGGTCCAGGTTACATAGTGACTCAGTGACTCACTACTGTAATGGTCCAGGTTACATAGTGACTCAGTGACTCACTACTGTAATGGTCCAGGTTACATAGTGACTCGGTGACTCACTACTGTAATGGT
>NW_027039808.1:0-82500 GCF_034236695.1 Oncorhynchus nerka | reverse complement strand
TGAGGACAGTCTTGGTTGTCTGTGTGGCATGGTCTCCTTCATCCTCCAGACTGAGGACAGTCTTGGTTGTCTGTGTGGTCTCCTTCATCCTCCAGACTGAGGACAGTCTTGGTTGTCTGTGTGGCATGGTCTCCTTCATCCTCCTGACTGAGGACCGTCTTGGTTGTCTGTGTGGTCTCCTTCATCCTCCAGACTGAGGAAAGTCTTGGTTGTCTGTGTGGTCTCCTTCATCCTCCTGATTGAGGACAGTCTTGGTTGTCTGTGTGGTCTCCTTCATCCTCCTGACTGAGGACAGTCTTGGTTGTCTGTGTGGTCTCCTTCATCCTCCAGACGGAGGACAGTCTTGGTTGTCTGTGTGGTCTCCTTCATCCTCCTGACTGAGGACAGTCTTGGTTGTCTGTGTGGTCTCCTGAGGACAGTCTTGGTTGTCTGTGTGGCATGGTCTCCTTCATCCTCCTGACTGAGGACAGTCTTGGTTGTCTGTGTGGTCTCCTTCATCCTCCTGACTGAGGACAGTCTTGGTTGTCTGTGTGGTCTCCTGAGGACAGTCTTGGTTGTCTGTGTGGTCTCCTTCATCCTCCAGACTGAGGACAGTCTTGGTTGTCTGTGTGGTCTCCTTCATCCTCCTGACTGAGGACAGTCTTGGTTGTCTGTGTGGTCTCCTGAGGACAGTCTTGGTTGTCTGTGTGGTCTCCTGAGGACAGTCTTGGTTGTCTGTGCCCATCACTGATCTATTTCTCTCTCTATCTTTCTCTTCATTCAAATCAAAGCGCTTTAGGGGAAAGGAGGAGACCTAGTCAAACCAAACCAATGCACTTGCTAATAAACTCATTCACTGAGTCAGCGTATACATCAATGTTATTATCTGAGGCTATCCGGAACATATCCCAGTCCACGTGATCAAGCGTGGAATCCGATTGGTCAGACCAGCGTTGTATAGACCTGAACACGGGTGTTTCCTGTTTAAGTTTCTGTCTATAGACTGGGAGCAACAAAATGGAGTCATGGTCAGATTTGCTGAAGGCAGGGAGGGGAGGGCTTTGTATGCGTCGCAGAAGTTAGAGTAGCAATGATCCAGAATGTTACCAGCTTGTGTCGCGCATTCGATATGCCGATAGAATTTAGGATGCCTTGTTATCAGATTAGCTTTGTTAAAATCCCCAGCTACAATAAATGCAGCCTCGGGATGTGTGGTTTCCAGTTTACATCGAGTCCAGTGAAGTTCTTTCAGGGCCGACGAGGATATACACGGCTGTAATCGAAGAGAATTCTCTCGGAAGATAATGAGGTCGGCATTTGATTGTAGGGAATTCTAGGTCAGGTGAACAAAGGACTTGAGTTCCTGTATGTTGTTGTGATTACACCATGAGTCGTTAATCATAAGGCGCCCTTCTTCTTACCAGAGAGATGTTTGTTTCTGTCGGTGCGATGCGTGAAGAAACCGGGTGGCTGTACCGACTCTGACAACATATCCCAAGTGAGCCATGTTTCCATGAAACAGAGAATGTTACCATCTCTGATGTCTCTCTCGTGCCCTAATTTTGTCCACCTTGTTATCTAGAGATTAGACATTGATGAGTAATATGGTCGGGAAGCGGTGGATGGTGTGCTCGCCGTCTGCCTCTCCTGTGGTGACCGCGTTGTTTTGGGTCGGCCTCTGGGATGATGATGTCCAGGGTGGAGGTCCGGACAAAGGATCCGCTAAGGGAAAGTCGTATTCCTGGTCGTAATGATGGGGAGGCGACCATCTCTGTCGGAGACCATCTCTGTCGGCTCCATTTCACTTGCCAAAGCAATTATTCCTGGTCGAAATGATGGTGAGGCGACCATCTCTGTCGGAGAGAATCTCTGTCGGCTCCATTTCACTTGCCAAAAGCAAGTATTCCTGGTCGAAATGATGGTGAGGCGACCATCTCTGTCGGAGACCATCTCTGTCGGCTCCATTTCACTTGCCAAAGCAAGTATTCCTGGTCGTAATGATGGGGAGGCGACCATCTCTGTCGGAGACCATCTCTGTCGGCTCCATTTCACTTGCCAAAGCAAGTATTCCTGGTCGTAATGATGGTGAGGCGACCATCTCTGTCGGAGACCATCTCTGTCGGCTCCATTTCACTTGCCAAAGCAATTATTCCTGGTCGAAATGATGGTGAGGCGACCATCTCTGTCGGAGAGAATCTCTGTCGGCTCCATTTCACTTGCCAAAGCAAGTATTCCTGGTCGTAATGATGGGGAGGCGACCATCTCTGTCGGAGACCATCTCTGTCGGCTCCATTTCACTTGCCAAAGCAAGTATTCCTGTTCGTTTTAATATCCAATAGTTCCTCTACTTATTTTCCACCATAATTTGCAAATAAATTCATTAAAATCCTACAATGTGATTTTCTGGATTTGTTTTCCTCATGTTGTCTGTCATAGTTGAAGTGTACCTATGATGAAAAATTACAGGCCTCTCTCATCTTTTTAAGTGGGAGAACTTGCACCATCGGTGGCTGACTAAATACTTTTTTTTGCCCCCACTGTATGTATATGGAAGAGCATGGGGCTGAAGTGTCATCCCTGTCTCACCCCACAGTCCTGAGAAAAGACATCTGGCTGTTTTTTTGGACCATTTTAACTGCACACTGTTTGTGTTTGTGTGTCATGTTTTTTTTGCCCAAAACACCGCTTTCCATCATTTTGTATAGCAGACCGTCATGACAAATTGAGTCTCTCTCTCTCTCTCTCTCTCTCTCTCTTCTCTCTCTCTCTCTCTCTCTCTCTCTCTCTCTCTCTTCTCTCTCTGTCTCTCTCTGTCTCTCTCTGTCTCTCTTTTTGTCTCTTACTTACTCTCTCTCTCTTTAAGTGGGAGAACTCTCTCTCTCTCTACTCTCTCTTTTGCTCTCTCTGTCTCTTATGGAAGAGCTCTCTGTCATCTCTCTCTCTGTCTCTGGCTGTCTTTTAACTGCACACTCTTTGTGTCTGTTGTCTCTCTTTTCTCTCTCTCCTGCTCTCTCATTTTGTATAGCAGACCGTCTCAAATCTCTCTCTGTCTCTCTCTCTCTCTCTCTCTCTCTGTCTCTCTCTCTCTCTCTTTGTCTCTTACTCTCCCTCTCTCCTGCTGCGCGCAGGGGAGCGGCTGACGGAACAGACGCGGTAGTGTAGCAGGCAGCAGGCAGTCAGTTGGTCAGTAACGGAGAGCGGCACAGATAATATCGATTTGTCTCACTCGTGCCCGCTATTAAACACTTGACGTAATTCTCTCTTCTCTGCTCTAATCTGGAGAGAGGGAGAGAAAGAGAGGAGAGGACAGAGAACGAGAGAGAGAGAGAAAGAGGGCTAAAGGGAGGCTGGTGAATGAGAGGAGTTGACGGAGGAGTAGAGACGTTTATTCCGGCTGGTTACCTCTGTTCTAGTGACGAGAGAGAGTCGACAGCCCGATATACAGGCGGATTTACCTTCCTCCATCACGGCTCCAGACCAGTGGCTCACCTTCGCTCAACCTGCCCGCCCAGCAGCGCCCTCATCCCGGCTAGAGGTAAAACATAGACTCCGTGCTCTGGCTGAGTTTTTTTTTGTTGTTGCGTGAAAGCACCGCGGATGGAACAGCGTTTTTTTTTAAACCGTAGTGAATTTATTTGCTGAAGGCGAGGAAGGCTCTCTTTCTTTCTTTCTCACTCTCTCTCCCTTCTCCTCCTCTATCTCTCATTATTTTCTTTACAAGGAGCTGCGGTGTGTTGGAATGTCTATTTACACATTTTGATCACATCGATCGATTGATGTTTGGTGTTTTCTATCCGTTCTCCGATGTCATTAATATCATCCAGCGTGATTAAAATGACATGTTGTTGTTGGTATTTTAGTTGTAAACAGAAAACATTCATTTGTTTAACATTTAACTGAATGTCTGAGATGTGATTATTATAGTTCAATGGAAACATAATTAATTGTATATTATTTAACTTAACAAGAGAGAGATCAGACATTTGTCAAGTAGTGTATGGGTAGTTAGTAGTTTAATAACCAGTTGTGATTATGTTAGGCTATGGGTAGTTAGTAGTTTAATAACCAGTTGTGATTATGTTAGGCTATGGGTAGTTAGTAGTTTAATAACTAGTTGTGATTATGTCAGGCTATGGGTAGTTAGTAGTTTAGTAACCAGTTGTGATTATGTCAGGCTATGGGTAGTTAGTAGTTTAATAGCAGTTGTGATTATGTTAGGCTATGGGTAGTTAGTAGTTTAATAACCAGTTGTGATTATGTTAGGCTATGGGTAGTTAGTAGTTTAATAACCAGTTGTGATTATGTTAGGCTATGGGTAGTTAGTAGTTTAATAACCAGTTGTGATTATGTTAGGCTATGGGTAGTTAGTTAGTAGTTTAATAACCAGTTGTGATTATGTTAGGCTATGGGTAGTTAGTAGTTTAATAACTAGTTGTGATTATATTAGGCTATGGGTAGTTAGTAGTTTTAATAACCAGTTGTGATTATGTTAGGCTATGGGTAGTTAGTAGTTTAATAACCAGTTGTGATTATGTTAGGCTATGGGTAGTTAGTAGTTTAATAACCAGTTGTGATTATGTTAGGCTATGGGTAGTTAGTAGTTTAATAACCAGTTGTGATTATGTTAGGCTATGGGTAGTTAGTAGTTTAATAACCAGTTGTGATTATGTTAGGCTATGGGTAGTTAGTTAGTTTTAATAACCAGTTGTGATTATGTTAGGCTATGGGTAGTTAGTTAGTAGTTTAATAACCAGTTGTGATTATGTTAGTATGGGTAGTTAGGGTAGTTAGTAGTTTAATAACCAGTTGTGATTATGTTAGGCTATGGGTAGTTAGTTAGTAGTTTAATAACCAGTTGTGATTATGTTAGGCTATGGGTAGTTAGTAGTTTAATAACCAGTTGTGATTATGTTAGGCTATGGGTAGTTAGTAGTTTAATAACCAGTTGTGATTATGTTAGGCTTGGGTTAGTTAGGCTATGTTTAGCTTTAATAACCAGTTGTGATTAGTTAGGCTATGGGTAGTTAGTAGTTTAATAACCAGTTGTGATTATGTTAGGTTTAATAACCAGTTGGGTAGTTAGTTAGTTTTTAATAACCAGTTGTGATTATGTTAGGCTATGGGTAGTTAGTAGTTTAATAACCAGTTGTGATTATGTTTATGGGTAGTTAGTTAGTAGTTTAATAACCAGTTGTGATTATGTTAGGCTATGGGTAGTTAGTAGTTTAATAACCAGTTGTGATTATGTTAGGCTATGGGTAGTTAGTTAGTTTTAATAACCAGTTGTGATTATGTTAGTTAGTTAGTAGTTTAATAACCAGTTGTGATTATGTTAGGCTATGGGTAGTTAGTTAGTAGTTTAGTAACCAGTTGTGATTATGTTAGGCTATGGGTAGTTAGTAGTTTAATAACCAGTTGTGATTATGTTGTGAGGCTATGGGTAGTTAGTTAGTTTAATAACCAGTTGTGATTATGTTAGGCTATGGGTAGTTAGTTAGTAGTTTAATAACCAGTTGTGATTATGTTAGGCTATGGGTAGTTAGTAGTTTAATAACCAGTTGTGATTATGTTAGGCTATGGGTAGTTAGTAGTTTAATAACCAGTTGTGATTATGTTAGGCTATGGGTAGTTAGTTAGTAGTTTAATAACCAGTTGTGATTATGTTAGGCTATGGGTAGTTAGTAGTTTAATAACCAGTTGTGATTATGTTAGGCTATGGGTAGTTAGTAGTTTAATAACCAGTTGTGATTATGTTAGGCTATGGGTAGTTAGTTAGTTTTAATAACCAGTTGTGATTATGTTAGGCTATGGGTAGTTAGTAGTTTAATAACCAGTTGTGATTATGTTAGGCTATGGGTAGTTAGTAGTTTAATAACCAGTTGTGATTATGTTTAGGCTATGGGTAGTTAGTTGTTTAATAACCAGTTGTGATTATATTAGGCTATGTTAGGTTTAATGGTGATTATGTTAGGCTATGTTTTGTTTAATAACCAGTTGTGATTATGTTAGGCTATGGGTAGTTAGTAGTTTAATAACCAGTTGTGATTATGTTAGGCTATGGGTAGTTAGTAGTTTAATAACTAGTTGTGATTATGTTAGGCTGTGATTATGTTAGGCTATGGGTAGTTAGTATGGGTAGTTAGTTTAATAACCAGTTGTGATTATGTTAGGCTATGGGTAGTTAGTTAGTATTATGTTTAATAACCAGTTGTGATTATGTTAGGCTATGGGTAGTTAGTAGTTTAATAACTAGTTGTGATTATGTTAGGCTATGGGTAGTTAGTAGTTTAATAACCAGTTGTGATTATGTTAGGCTATGGGTAGTTAGTAGTTTAATAACCAGTTGTGATTATGTTAGGCTATGGGTAGTTAGTTAGTAGTTTAATAACCAGTTGTGATTATGTTAGGCTATGGGTAGTTAGTTAGTAGTTTAATAACCAGTTGTGATTATGTTAGGCTATGGGTAGTTAGTAGTTTAATAACCAGTTGTGATTATGTTAGGCTATGGGTAGTTAGTTAGTTTTAGTAACCAGTTGTGATTATGTTAGGCTATGGGTAGTTAGTAGTTTAATAACCAGTTGTGATTATGTTAGGCTATGGGTAGTTAGTAGTTTAATAACTAGTTGTGATTATGTTAGGCTATGGGTAGTTAGTAGTTTAATAACCAGTTGTGATTATGTTAGGCTATGGGTAGTTAGTAGTTTAATAACTAGTTGTGATTATGTTAGGCTATGGGTAGTTAGTAGTTTAATAACCAGTTGTGATTATGTTAGGCTATGGGTTAGTTAGTAGTTTAATAACCAGTTGTGATTATGTTAGGCTATGGGTAGTTAGTTAGTAGTTTAATAACCAGTTGTGATTATGTTAGGCTATGGGTAGTTAGTAGTTTAATAACCAGTTGTGATTATGTTAGGCTATGGGTAGTTAGTAGTTTTAATAACTAGTTGTGATTATGTTAGGCTATGGGTAGTTAGTTAGTAGTTTAATAACCAGTTGTGATTATGTTAGGCTATGGGTAGTTAGTAGTTTAGTAACCAGTTGTGATTATGTTAGGCTATGGGTAGTTAGTAGTTTAATAACCAGTTGTGATTATGTTAGGCTATGGGTAGTTAGTTAGTAGTTTAATAACCAGTTGTGATTATGTTAGGCTATGGGTAGTTAGTTGTTTAATAACCAGTTGTGATTATGTTAGGCTATGGGTAGTTAGTAGTTTAATAACCAGTTGTGATTATGTTAGGCTATGGGTAGTTAGTAGTTTAATAACCAGTTGTGATTATGTTAGGCTATGGGTAGTTAGTAGTTTAATAACTAGTTGTGATTATGTTAGGCTATGGGTAGTTAGTAGTTTAATAACCAGTTGTGATTATGTTAGGCTATGATTATGTTTAATAACCAGTTGTGATTATGTTAGGCTATGGGTAGTTAGTAGTTTAGTAACCAGTTGTGATTATGTTAGGCTATGGGTAGTTAGTAGTTTAATAACCAGTTGTGATTATGTTAGGCTATGGGTAGTTAGTAGTTTAGTAACCAGTTGTGATTATGTTAGGCTATGGGTAGTTAGTAGTTTAATAACCAGTTGTGATTATGTTAGGCTATGGGTAGTTAGTTAGTTAGTAGTTTAATAACCAGTTGTGATTATGTTAGGCTATGGGTAGTTAGTAGTTTAATAACCAGTTGTGATTATGTTAGGCTATGGGTAGTTAGTAGTTTAATAACCAGTTGTGATTATGTTAGGCTATGGGTAGTTAGTAGTTTAATAACCAGTTGTGATTATGTTAGGCTATGGGTAGTTAGTAGTTTAATAACCAGTTGTGATTATGTTAGGCTATGGGTAGTTAGTAGTTTAGTAACCAGTTGTGATTATGTTAGGCTATGGGTAGTTAGTTTTAATAGTTTATAACCTATGGGTAGTTGTGATTATGTTAGGCTATGGGTAGTTAGTAGTTTAATAACCAGTTGTGATTATGTTAGGCTATGGGTAGTTAGTTAGTAGTTTAATAACCAGTTGTGATTATGTTAGGCTATGGGTAGTTAGTAGTTTAATAACCAGTTGTGATTATGTTAGGCTATGGGTAGTTAGTAGTTTAATAACTAGTTGTGATTATGTTAGGCTATGGGTAGTTAGTAGTTTAATAACCAGTTGTGATTATGTTAGGCTATGGGTAGTTAGTAGTTTTAATAACCAGTTGTGATTATGTTAGGCTATGGGTAGTTAGTAGTTTAGGCTAAGTAACCAGTTGTGATTATGTTAGGCTATGGGTAGTTAGTTAGTAGTTTAATAACCAGTTGTGATTATGTTAGGCTATGGGTAGTTAGTAGTTTAATAACTAGTTGTGATTATGTTAGGCTATGGGTAGTTAGTAGTTTAATAACCAGTTGTGATTATGTTAGGCTATGGGTAGTTAGTTAGTAGTTTAATAACCAGTTGTGATTATGTTAGGCTATGGGTAGTTAGTTAGTTTTAATAACCAGTTGTGATTATGTTAGGCTATGGGTAGTTAGTTAGTAGTTTAATAACCAGTTGTGATTATGTTAGGCTATGGGTAGTTAGTTAGTAGTTTAGTAACCAGTTGTGATTATGTTAGGCTATGGGTAGTTAGTAGTTTAATAACCAGTTGTGATTATGTTAGGCTATGGGTAGTTAGTTAGTAGTTTAATAACCAGTTGTGATTATGTTAGGCTATGGGTAGTTAGTTAGTAGTTTAGTTGTGATTATGTTTATGGGTAACCAGTTGTGATTATGTTAGGCTATGGGTAGTTAGTAGTTTAATAACCAGTTGTGATTATGTTAGGCTATGGGTAGTTAGTAGTTTAATAACCAGTTGTGATTATGTTAGGCTATGGGTAGTTAGTAGTTTAATAACCAGTTGTGATTATGTTAGGCTATGGGTAGTTAGTAGTTTAATAACCAGTTGTGATTATGTTAGGCTATGGGTAGTTAGTTTTAATAGTTTAATATTAGGCTATGTCTGTCTGTCTGTTTAATAACTGTGTGTGTTAGGCTATGTGTAGTTAGTGTGTGTGTGTGTGTGTGTGTGTGTGTGTGTGTGTGTGTGTGTGTGTGTGTGTGTGTGTGTGTGTGTGTGTGTGTGTGTGTGTGTGTGTGTGTGTGTGTGTGTGTGTGTGTGTGTGTGTGTGTGTGTGTGTGTGTGTGTGTGTGTGTGTGTGTGTGTGTGTGTGTGTGTGTGTCAGTGTGTGTCAGTGTGTGTGTGTGATGAACCCTAAGCCTTCGAGTTGTTTTCAGTCAGTCCTGTCTTTACCAGCTGTGGCCTAAGACTCCCTAGGGAGCACTGATTAGAACACACACAAACACACACACACACACACACACACACACACACACACACACACACACACACACGTGTGTCTAACCTCATGTTGTCTCCTTGCTCTACAGGTCCAGGAGCTGTCCTGAAAACGTTGCCTCCCCCTGTGTGTCCTGGGTTGTGATTGGTGTAGAGAGAGTTCCATTATGTCAGGCTGACCTTTCTGACCCTCTGTCACCATGGTGACATGACAGACCTTAGTGTTCCCCACCACATCCATGTTAGAAACCCTTCATAGAGACATACACACACACCCTGACATACACACACACACACACACACACAAACACACACCCTGACACACATACACCTTGACATACACACACACACACACACACCTTGACACACACACACACCCTGACACACACACACACATTGACACACACACACCCTGACACACACACACCTTGACATACACACACACACACACACACACACACACACACACACACACACCCTGACACACACACACACACACACAAACACACACCCTGACACACATACACCTTGACATACACACACACACACACACACACACACACACACACACACACACACACACACACACACACACACACACACACACACACACACCCTGACACACATACACCTTGACATACACACACACCCTGACACACACACACCTTGACATACACACACACACACCTTGACACACACACACACCTTGACACACACACCTTGACACACCTTGACACACACACACACACACACACACACCCCCACCTGATACATCGCGACACACACCCTGACATACACCTGTATACATCGCACACACACCCTGACACACACCTGTATACATCGCGACACACACCCTGACACACACCTGTATACATCGCGACACACACCCTGACACACACCTGTATACATCGCGACACACACCCTGACATACACCTGTATACATCGCGACACACACCCTGACATACACCTGTATACATCGCCCCTCCAGGTAGTGATGTCGTTAGCGGTGCATGTCCGTCGCCACCTGCGGCGATTCCTCCTCCTCCTCGCCTCTGGCTCCCTGCTAGGCTCCGCCTACTTGCTATTCTCTCACTCCGCCCCCACTCTACAGCTCAACCAATCAGGAGAGCACGTTGCTGTGGCGTGCCCCTGCCCTTTCCAACTCCCTACAGATCCCCCAACACACACACCGACAGACGATCCGACCGGGACACACACACTGATACACACACCGACAGACACACTGATAAACACACCGACACACACACTGATAAACACACCGACACACACACTGATGAACACACCGACACACACACTGATACACACACCGACAGACACACTGATAAACACACCGACACACACACTGATACACACCCCGACACACA
This sequence comes from Oncorhynchus nerka, assembly GCF_034236695.1. Taxonomy (NCBI): domain Eukaryota; kingdom Metazoa; phylum Chordata; class Actinopteri; order Salmoniformes; family Salmonidae; genus Oncorhynchus; species Oncorhynchus nerka. The sequence continues at coordinate 71,831 of NW_027039808.1, read as the reverse complement.
CACTGATAAACACACCGACACACACACTGACAGACGATCTGACCCCGACACACACACCGACAGACGATCTGACCCCAACACACACACTGATAAACACACCGACACACACACTGATAAACAACCCAACACACACACTGATACACACCCCGACACACACACTGATAAACACACCGACACACACACTGACAGACGATCTGACCCCGACACACACACCGACAGACGATCTGACCCCGACACACACACTGATAAACACACCGACACACACACTGATAAACACACCGACAGACACACTGATAAACACCCCGACACACACACCGACAGACGATCTGACCCCAACACACACTGATAAACACACCGACACACACACTGATAAACACACCGACAGACACACTGATAAACACCCCGACACACACACCGACAGACGATCTGAACCCGACACACACACCGATAAACACACCGACACACACACTGATAAACACACCGACAGACGATCTGACCGCGACACGCAGCCCCTCCCTTCAGTCGACCCAGTAGTATTGGTACTAGTAGAATCACAGTATAGCCAGTTAGGACAGGACATAGTCACCATCCTGGAGTCAGCCAGGTACCCCTTCACAACAGAGATCACCCCGGGGAAGGGAGACCTGCCTCCTCTCACTGACCAGGTTAATATTATTATTATTATGGGGAAGGGAGACCTGTCTCACTGACCAGGTTAATATTATTATTATTATGGGGAAGGGAGACCTGCCTCCTCTCACTGACCAGGTTAATATTATTATTATTATGAGGAAGGGAGACCTGCCTCCTCTCACTGACCAGGTTAATATTATTATTATTATGGGGAAGGGAGACCTGCCTCACTGACCAGGTTAATATTATTATTATTATGGGGAAGGGAGACCTGTCTCACTGACCAGGTTAATATTATTATTATTATGGGGAAGGGAGACCTGCCTCACTGACCAGGTTAATATTATTATTATTATGGGGAAGGGAGACCTGCCTCCTCTCACTGACCAGGTTAATATTATTATTATTATGGGGAAGGGAGACCTGCCTCCTCTCACTGACCAGGTTAATATTATTATTATTATGGGGAAGGGAGACCTGTCTTCTCTCACTGACCAGGTTAATATTATTATTATTATGGGGAAGGGAGACCTGTCTCCTCTCACTGACCAGGTTAATATTATTATTATTATGGGGAAGGGAGACCTGCCTCACTGACCAGGTTAATATTATTATTATTATGGGGAAGGGAGACCTGCCTCACTGACCAGGTTAATATTATTATTATTATGGGGAAGGGAGACCTGTCTCACTGACCAGGTTAATATTATTATTATTATGGGGAAGGGAGACCTGTCTCACTGACCAGGTTAATATTATTATTATTATGGGGAAGGGAGACCTGTCTCCTCTCACTGACCAGGTTAATATTATTATTATTATGGGGAAGGAGACCTGTCTCCTCTCACTGACCAGGTTAATATTATTATTATTATGGGGAAGGGAGACCTGCCTCACTGACCAGGTTAATATTATTATTATTATGGGGAAGGGAGACCTGCCTCCTCTCACTGACCAGGTTAATATTATTATTATTATGGGGAGGGGAGACCTGCCTCCTCTCACTGACCAGGTTAATATTATTATTATTATGGGGAAGGGAGACCTGTCTCACTGACCAGGTTAATATTATTATTATTATGGGGAAGGGAGACCTTACCAGGTTATTATTATTATGGGGAAGGGAGACCTGTCTCACTGACCAGGTTAATATTATTATTATTATGGGGAAGGGAGACCTGTCTCCTCTCACTGACCAGGTTAATATTATTATTATTATGGGGAAGGGAGACCTGTCTCCTCTCACTGACCAGGTTAATATTATTATTATTATGGGGAAGGGAGACCTGTCTCCTCTCACTGACCAGGTTAATATTATTATTATTATGGGGAAGGGAGACCTGCCTCCTCTCACTGACCAGGTTAATATTATTATTATTATGGGGAAGGGAGACCTGCCTCCTCTCACTGACCAGGTTAATATTATTATTATTATGGGAAGGGAGACCTGCCTCTCACTGACCAGGTTAATATTATTATTATTATGGGGAAGGAGACCTGTCTCACTGACCAGGTTAATATTATTATTATTATGGGGAAGGGAGACCTGCTCCTCTCACTGACCAGGTTAATATTATTATTATTATGGGGAAGGGAGACCTGTCTCACTGACCAGGTTAATATTATTATTATTATGGGAAGGGAGACCTCCTCTCACTGACCAGGTTAATATTATTATTATTATGGGGAAGGGAGACCTGCTCTCTCACTGACCAGGTTAATATTATTATTATTATGGGGAAGGGGAGACCTGTCTCACTGACCAGGTTAATATTATTATTATTATGGGGAAGGGAGACCTGTCTCACTGACCAGGTTAATATTATTATTATTATGGGGGAAGGGAGACCTGTCTCCTCTCACTGACCAGGTTAATATTATTATTATTATGGGGAAGGGAGACCTGTCTCCTCTCACTGACCAGGTTAATATTATTATTATTATGGGGAAGGGAGACCTGTCTCCTCTCACTGACCAGGTTAATATTATTATTATTATGGGGAAGGGAGACCTGTCTCACTGACCAGGTTAATATTATTATTATTATGGGGAAGGGAGACCTGCCTCATCTCACTGACCAGGTTAATATTATTATTATTATGGGGAAGGGAGACCTGTCTCCTCTCACTGACCAGGTTAATATTATTATTATTATGGGGAAGGAGACCTCTCACTGACCAGGTTAATATTATTATTATTATGGGGAAGGGAGACCTGTCTCACTGACCAGGTTAATATTATTATTATTATGGGGAAGGGAGACCTGTCTCCTCTCACTGACCAGGTTAATATTATTATTATTATGGGGAAGGGAGACCTGCCTCCTCTCACTGACCAGGTTAATATTATTATTATTATTATGGGGAAGGGAGACCTGTCTCCTCTCACTGACCAGGTTAATATTATTATTATTATGGGGAAGGGAGACCTGCCTCACTGACCAGGTTAATATTATTATTATTATGGGGAAGGGAGACCTGCCTCCTCTCACTGACCAGGTTAATATTATTATTATTATGGGGAAGGGAGACCTGTCTCCTCTCACTGACCAGGTTAATATTATTATTATTATGGGGAAGGGAGACCTGTCTCACTGACCAGGTTAATATTATTATTATTATGGGGAAGGGAGACCTGTCTCACTGACCAGGTTAATATTATTATTATTATGGGGAAGGGAGACCTGTCTCCTCTCACTGACCAGGTTAATATTATTATTATTATGGGGAAGGGAGACCTGTCTCCTCTCACTGACCAGGTTAATATTATTATTATTATGGGGAAGGGAGACCTGTCTCCTCTCACTGACCAGGTTAATATTATTATTATTATGGGGAAGGGAGACCTGCCTCCTCTCACTGACCAGGTTAATATTATTATTATTATGGGGAAGGGAGACCTGCCTCCTCTCACTGACCAGGTTAATATTATTATTATTATGGGGAAGGGAGACCTGCCTCCTCTCACTGACCAGGTTAATATTATTATTATTATGGGGAAGGGAGACCTGTCTCACTGACCAGGTTAATATTATTATTATTATGGGGAAGGGAGACCTGCCTCCTCTCACTGACCAGGTTAATATTATTATTATTATGGGGAAGGGAGACCTGTCTCCTCTCACTGACCAGGTTAATATTATTATTATTATGGGGAAGGGAGACCTGCCTCACTGACCAGGTTAATATTATTATTATTATGGGGAAGGGAGACCTGCCTCCTCTCACTGACCAGGTTAATATTATTATTATTATGGGGAAGGGAGACCTGTCTCCTCTCACTGACCAGGTTAATATTATTATTATTATGGGGAAGGGAGACCTGTCTCACTGACCAGGTTAATATTATTATTATTATGGGGAAGGGAGACCTGTCTCCTCTCACTGACCAGGTTAATATTATTATTATTGTCTCCTCTCATGGGGAAGGGGGAAGGGAGACCTGTCTCCTCTCACTGACCAGGTTAATATTATTATTATTATGGGGAAGGGAGACCTGTCTCCTCTCACTGACCAGGTTAATATTATTATTATTATGGGGAAGGGAGACCTGCCTCCTCTCACTGACCAGGTTAATATTATTATTATTATGGGGAAGGGAGACCTGTCTCCTCTCACTGACCAGGTTAATATTATTATTATTATGGGGAAGGGAGACCTGTCTCTCTCACTGACCAGGTTAATATTATTATTATTATGGGGAAGGGAGACCTGCCTCCTCTCACTGACCAGGTTAATATTATTATTATTATGGGGAAGGGAGACCTGTCTCCTCTCACTGACCAGGTTAATATTATTATTATTATGGGGAAGGGAGACCTGTCTCCTCTCACTGACCAGGTTAATATTATTATTATTATGGGAAGGGAGACCTGTCTCCTCTCACTGACCAGGTTAATATTATTATTATTATGGGGAAGGGAGACCTGCCTCCTCTCACTGACCAGGTTAATATTATTATTATTATGGGGAAGGGAGACCTGTCTCCTCACTGACCAGGTTAATATTATTATTATTATGGGGAAGGGAGACCTGTCTCCTCTCACTGACCAGGTTAATATTATTATTATTATGGGAAGGGAGACCTGTCTCCTCTCACTGACCAGGTTAATATTATTATTATTATGGGAAGGGAGACCTGCCTGACCTCTCACTGACCAGGTTAATATTATTATTATTATGGGGAAGGAGACCTGCCTCACTGACCAGGTTAATATTATTATTATTATGGGGAAGGGAGACCTGTCTCCTCTCACTGACCAGGTTAATATTATTATTATTATGGGGAAGGGAGACCTGTCTCCTCTCACTGACCAGGTTAATATTATTATTATTATGGGGAAGGGAGACCTGTCTCCCTCTCACTGACCAGGTTAATATTATTATTATTATGGGGAAGGGAGACCTGTCTCACTGACCAGGTTAATATTATTATTATTATGGGGAAGGGAGACCTGTCTCATGACCAGGTTAATATATTATTATTATGGGGAAGGGAGACCTGTCTCACTGACCAGGTTAATATTATTATTATTATGGGGAAGGGAGACCTGTCTCCTCTCACTGACCAGGTTAATATTATTATTATTATGGGAAGGGAGACCTGTCTCCTCTCACTGACCAGGTTAATATTATTATTATGGGGAAGGGAGACCTGGACCAGGTTAATATTATTATTATTATGGGGGGGAGACCTGTCTCACTGACCAGGTTAATATTATTATTATTATGGGGAAGGGAGACCTGTCTCACTGACCAGGTTAATATTATTATTATTATGGGGAAGGGAGACCTGTCTCCTCTCACTGACCAGGTTAATATTATTATTATTATGGGGAAGGGAGACCTGTCTCCTCTCACTGACCAGGTTAATATTATTATTATTATGGGGAAGGGAGACCTGTCTCCTCTCACTGACCAGGTTAATATTATTATTATTATGGGGAAGGGAGACCTGCCTCACTGACCAGGTTAATATTATTATTATTATGGGGAAGGGAGACCTGTCTCCTCTCACTGACCAGGTTAATATTATTATTATTATGGGGAAGGGAGACCTGCCTCACTGACCAGGTTAATATTATTATTATTATGGGGAAGGGAGACCTGTCTCCTCTCACTGACCAGGTTAATATTATTATTATTATGGGGAAGGGAGACCTGTCTCCTCTCACTGACCAGGTTAATATTATTATTATTATGGGGAAGGGAGACCTGTCTCCTCTCACTGACCAGGTTAATATTATTATTATTATGGGGAAGGGAGACCTGTCTCCTCTCACTGACCAGGTTAATATTATTATTATTATGGGGAAGGGAGACCTGCCTCCTCTCACTGACCAGGTTAATATTATTATTATTATGGGGAAGGGAGACCTGCCTCCTCTCACTGACCAGGTTAATATTATTATTATTATGGGGAAGGGAGACCTGTCTCCTCTCACTGACCAGGTTAATATTATTATTATTATGGGGAAGGGAGACCTGTCTCCTCTCACTGACCAGGTTAATATTATTATTATTATGGGGAAGGGAGACCTGTCTCCTCTCACTGACCAGGTTAATATTATTATTATTATGGGGAAGGGAGACCTGTCTCCTCTCACTGACCAGGTTAATATTATTATTATTATGGGGAAGGGAGACCTGTCTCACTGACCAGGTTAATATTATTATTATTATGGGGAAGGGAGACCTGTCTCCTCTCACTGACCAGGTTAATATTATTATTATTATGGGGAAGGGAGACCTGTCTCCTCTCACTGACCAGGTTAATATTATTATTATTATGGGGAAGGGAGACCTGTCTCCTCTCACTGACCAGGTTAATATTATTATTATTATGGGGAAGGGAGACCTGCCTCCTCTCACTGACCAGGTTAATATTATTATTATTATGGGGAAGGGAGACCTGTCTCCTCTCACTGACCAGGTTAATATTATTATTATTATGGGGTTAAAGGGATGGGGAAGGGAGACCTGTCTCACTGACCAGGTTAATATTATTATTATTATGGGGAAGGGAGACCTGTCTCCTCTCACTGACCAGGTTAATATTATTATTATTATGGGGAAGGGAGACCTGGAGACCTGTCTCTCACTGACCAGGTTAATATTATTATTATTATGGGGAAGGGAGACCTGTCTCCCTCTCACTGACCAGGTTAATATTATTATTATTATGGGGAAGGGAGACCTGTCTCCTCTCACTGACCAGGTTAATATTATTATTATTATGGGGAAGGGAGACCTGTCTCCTCTCACTGACCAGGTTAATATTATTATTATTATGGGGAAGGGAGACCTGTCTCCTCTCACTGACCAGGTTAATATTATTATTATTATGGGGAAGGGAGACCTGTCTCCTCTCACTGACCAGGTTAATATTATTATTATTATGGGGAAGGGAGACCTGTCTCCTCTCACTGACCAGGTTAATATTATTATTATTATGGGGAAGGGAGACCTGTCTCCTCTCACTGACCAGGTTAATATTATTATTATTATGGGGAAGGGAGACCTGTCTCCTCTCACTGACCAGGTTAATATTATTATTATGGGGAAGGGAGACACTGACCAGGTTAATATTATTATTATTATGGGGAAGGGAGACCTGTCTCCTCTCACTGACCAGGTTAATATTATTATTATTATGGGGAAGGGAGACCTGTCTCCTCTCACTGACCAGGTTAATATTATTATTATTATGGGGAAGGGAGACCTGCCTCTCACTGACCAGGTTAATATTATTATTATTATGGGGAAGGGAGACCTGTCTCCTCTCACTGACCAGGTTAATATTATTATTATTATGGGGAAGGGAGACCTGTCTCCTCTCACTGACCAGGTTAATATTATTATTATTATGGGGAAGGGAGACCTGTCTCCTCTCACTGACCAGGTTAATATTATTATTATTATGGGGAAGGGAGACCTGTCTCTCACTGACCAGGTTAATATTATTATTATTATGGGGAAGGAGACCTGACCAGGTTAATATTATTATTATTATGGGGAAGGAGACCTGTCTCCTCTCACTGACCAGGTTAATATTATTATTATTATGGGGAAGGGAGACCTGTCTCACTGACCAGGTCACTGACCAGGTTAATATTATTATTATTATGGGGAAGGGAGACCTGTCTCCTCTCACTGACCAGGTTAATATTATTATTATTATGGGGAAGGGAGACCTGTCTCCTCTCACTGACCAGGTTAATATTATTATTATTATGGGGAAGGGAGACCTGTCTCCTCTCACTGACCAGGTTAATATTATTATTATTATGGGGAAGGGAGACCTGTCTCCTCTCACTGACCAGGTTAATATTATTATTATTATGGGGAAGGGAGACCTGTCTCCTCTCACTGACCAGGTTAATATTATTATTATTATGGGGAAGGGAGACCTGCCTCCTCTCACTGACCAGGTTAATATTATTATTATTATGGGGAAGGGAGACCTGTCTCCTCTCACTGACCAGGTTAATATTATTATTATTATGGGGAAGGGAGACCTGTCTCCTCTCACTGACCAGGTTAATATTATTATTATTATGGGGAAGGGAGACCTGTCTCCTCTCACTGACCAGGTTAATATTATTATTATTATGGGGAAGGGAGACCTGTCTCCTCTCACTGACCAGGTTAATATTATTATTATTATGGGGAAGGGAGACCTGTCTCCTCTCACTGACCAGGTTAATATTATTATTATTATGGGGAAGGGAGACCTGTCTCCTCTCACTGACCAGGTTAATATTATTATTATTATGGGGAAGGGAGACCTGTCTCCTCTCACTGACCAGGTTAATATTATTATTATTATGGGGAAGGGAGACCTGTCTCCTCTCACTGACCAGGTTAATATTATTATTATTATGGGGAAGGGAGACCTGTCTCACTGACCAGGTTAATATTATTATTATTATGGGGAAGGGAGACCTGCCTCCTCTCACTGACCAGGTTAATATTATTATTATGGGGAAGGGAGACCTGTCTCCTCTCACTGACCAGGTTAATATTATTATTATTATGGGGAAGGGAGACCTGTCTCCTCTCACTGACCAGGTTAATATTATTATTATTATGGGGAAGGGAGACCTGTCTCCTCTCACTGACCAGGTTAATATTATTATTATTATGGGGAAGGGAGACCTGTCTCCTCTCACTGACCAGGTTAATATTATTATTATTATGGGGAAGGGAGACCTGTCTCCTCTCACTGACCAGGTTAATATTATTATTATTATGGGGAAGGGAGACCTGTCTCACTGACCAGGTTAATATTATTATTATTATGGGGAAGGGAGACCTGTCTCCTCTCACTGACCAGGTTAATATTATTATTATTATGGGGAAGGGAGACCTGTCTCCTCTCACTGACCAGGTTAATATTATTATTATTATGGGGAAGGGAGACCTGTCTCTCACTGACCAGGTTAATATTATTATTATTATGGGGAAGGGAGACCTGTCTCACTGACCAGGTTAATATTATTATTATTATGGGGAAGGGAGACCTGTCTCCTCTCACTGACCAGGTTAATATTATTATTATTATGGGGAAGGGAGACCTGTCTCCTCTCACTGACCAGGTTAATATTATTATTATTATGGGGAAGGGAGACCTGTCTCCTCTCACTGACCAGGTTAATATTATTATTATTATGGGGAAGGGAGACCTGCCTCCTCTCACTGACCAGGTTAATATTATTATTATTATGGGGAAGGGAGACCTGTCTCCTCTCACTGACCAGGTTAATATTATTATTATTATGGGGAAGGGAGACCTGTCTCCTCTCACTGACCAGGTTAATATTATTATTATTATGGGGAAGGGAGACCTGTCTCCTCTCACTGACCAGGTTAATATTATTATTATTATGGGGAAGGGAGACCTGTCTCACTGACCAGGTTAATATTATTATTATTATGGGAAGGGAGACCTGTCTCCAGGTCTCACTGACCAGGTTAATATTATTATTATTATGGGGAAGGAGACCTGTCTCCTCTCACTGACCAGGTTAATATTATTATTATTATGGGGAAGGGAGACCTGTCTCCTCTCACTGACCAGGTTAATATTATTATTATTATGGGGAAGGGACCTGACTGACCAGGTTAATATTATTATTATTATGGGGAAGGGAGACCTCCTCTCACTGACCAGGTTAATATTATTATTATTATGGGGAAGGGAGACCTGTCTCCTCTCACTGACCAGGTTAATATTATTATTATTATGGGGAAGGGAGACCTGTCTCCTCTCACTGACCAGGTTAATATTATTATTATTATGGGGAAGGGAGACCTGTCTCACTGACCAGGTTAATATTATTATTATTATGGGGAAGGGAGACCTGTCTCCTCTCACTGACCAGGTTAATATTATTATTATTATGGGGAAGGGAGACCTGTCTCCTCTCACTGACCAGGTTAATATTATTATTATTATGGGGAAGGGAGACCTGTCTCCTCTCACTGACCAGGTTAATATTATTATTATTATGGGGAAGGGAGACCTGTCTCCTCTCACTGACCAGGTTAATATTATTATTATTATGGGGAAGGGAGACCTGTCTCCTCTCACTGACCAGGTTAATATTATTATTATTATGGGGAAGGGAGACCTGTCTCACTGACCAGGTTAATATTATTATTATTATGGGGAAGGGAGACCTGTCTCCTCTCACTGACCAGGTTAATATTATTATTATTATGGGGAAGGGAGACCTGTCTCCTCTCACTGACCAGGTTAATATTATTATTATTATGGGGAAGGGAGACCTGTCTCCTCTCACTGACCAGGTTAATATTATTATTATTATGGGGAAGGGAGACCTGTCTCACTGACTTAATATTATTATTATTATGGGGAAGGAGACACTGACCAGGTTAATATTATTATTATTATGGGGGAAGGGAGACCTGTCTCCTCTCACTGACCAGGTTAATATTATTATTATTATGGGGAAGGGAGACCTGCCTCTCTCACTGACCAGGTTAATATTATTATTATTATGGGGAAGGGAGACCTGTCTCCTCTCACTGACCAGGTTAATATTATTATTATTATGGGGAAGGGAGACCTGTCTCAGGGTTAATATTATTATTATTATGGGGAAGGGAGACCTGTCTCCTCTCACTGACCAGGTTAATATTATTATTATTATGGGGAAGGGAGACCTGTCTCCCAGGTCTCACTGACCAGGTTAATATTATTATTATTATGGGAAGGGAGACCTGTCTCCTCTCACTGACCAGGTTAATATTATTATTATTATGGGGAAGGGAGACCTGTCTCCTCTCACTGACCAGGTTAATATTATTATTATTATGGGGAAGGGAGACCTGTCTCCTCTCACTGACCAGGTTAATATTATTATTATTATGGGGAAGGGAGACCTGTCTCCTCTCACTGACCAGGTTAATATTATTATTATTATGGGGAAGGGAGACCTGCCTCCTCTCACTGACCAGGTTAATATTATTATTATTATGGGAAGGGAGACCTGTCTCCTCTCACTGACCAGGTTAATATTATTATTATTATGGGGAAGGGAGACCTGTCTCCTCTCACTGACCAGGTTAATATTATTATTATTATGGGGAAGGGAGACCTGTCTCCTCTCACTGACCAGGTTAATATTATTATTATTATGGGGAAGGGAGACCTGTCTCCTCTCACTGACCAGGTTAATATTATTATTATTATGGGGAAGGGAGACCTGTCTCCTCTCACTGACCAGGTTAATATTATTATTATTATGGGGAAGGGGAGACCTGTCTCCTCTCACTGACCAGGTTAATATTATTATTATTATGGGGAAGGGAGACCTGTCTCCTCTCACTGACCAGGTTAATATTATTATTATTATGGGGAAGGGAGACCTGTCTCCTCTCACTGACCAGGTTAATATTATTATTATTATGGGGAAGGGAGACCTGTCTCCTCTCACTGACCAGGTTAATATTATTATTATTATGGGGAAGGGAGACCTGTCTCCTCTCACTGACCAGGTTAATATTATTATTATTATGGGGAAGGGAGACCTGTCTCCTCTCACTGACCAGGTTAATATTATTATTATTATGGGGGAAGGGAGACCTGTCTCCTCTCACTGACCAGGTTAATATTATTATTATTATGGGGAAGGGAGACCTGTCTCCTCTCACTGACCAGGTTAATATTATTATTATTATGGGGAAGGGAGACCTGTCTCCTCTCACTGACCAGGTTAATATTATTATTATTATGGGGAAGGGAGACCTGTCTCCTCTCACTGACCAGGTTAATATTATTATTATTATGGGGAAGGGAGACCTGTCTCCTCTCACTGACCAGGTTAATATTATTATTATTATGGGGAAGGGAGACCTGTCTCCTCTCACTGACCAGGTTAATATTATTATTATTATGGGGAAGGAGACCTGTCTCCTCTCACTGACCAGGTTAATATTATTATTATTATGGGGAAGGGAGACCTGTCTCCTCTCACTGACCAGGTTAATATTATTATTATTATGGGGAAGGGAGACCTGTCTCCTCTCACTGACCAGGTTAATATTATTATTATTATGGGGAAGGGAGACCTGTCTCCCTCACTGACCAGGTTAATATTATTATTATTATGGGGAAGGGAGACCTGTCTCCTCTCACTGACCAGGTTAATATTATTATTATTATGGGGAAGGGAGACCTGTCTCCTCTCACTGACCAGGTTAATATTATTATTATTATGGGGAAGGGAGACCTGTCTCCTCTCACTGACCAGGTTAATATTATTATTATTATGGGGAAGGGAGACCTGTCTCCTCTCACTGACCAGGTTAATATTATTATTATTATGGGGAAGGGAGACCTGTCTCCTCTCACTGACCAGGTTAATATTATTATTATTATGGGGAAGGGAGACCTGCCTCCTCTCACTGACCAGGTTAATATTATTATTATTATGGGGAAGGGGGCCTGTCTCCTCTCACTGACCAGGTTAATATTATTATTATTATGGGGAAGGGAGACCTGACCAGGTTAATCTCTCTCTCACTGACCAGGTTAATATTATTATTATTATGGGGAAGGGAGACCTGTCTCCTCTCACTGACCAGGTTAATATTATTATTATTATGGGGAAGGGAGACCTGTCTCCTCTCACTGACCAGGTTAATATTATTATTATTATGGGGAAGGGAGACCTGTCTCCTCTCACTGACCAGGTTAATATTATTATTATTATGGGGAAGGGAGACCTGCCTCCTCTCACTGACCAGGTTAATATTATTATTATTATGGGGAAGGGAGACCTGTCTCACTGACCAGGTTAATATTATTATTATTATGGGGAAGGGAGACCTGTCTCCTCTCACTGACCAGGTTAATATTATTATTATTATGGGGAAGGGAGACCTGTCTCCTCTCACTGACCAGGTTAATATTATTATTATTATGGGGAAGGGAGACCTGTCTCCTCTCACTGACCAGGTTAATATTATTATTATTATGGGGAAGGGAGACCTGTCTCCTCTCACTGACCAGGTTAATATTATTATTATTATGGGGAAGGGAGACCTGCCTCTCCTCTCACTGACCAGGTTAATATTATTATTATTATGGGGAAGGGAGACCTGTCTCCTCTCACTGACCAGGTTAATATTATTATTATTATGGGGAAGGGAGACCTGTCTCCTCTCACTGACCAGGTTAATATTATTATTATTATGGGGAAGGGAGACCTGTCTCCTCTCACTGACCAGGTTAATATTATTATTATTATGGGGAAGGAGACCTGTCTCCTCTCACTGACCAGGTTAATATTATTATTATTATGGGGAAGGGAGACCTGTCTCCTCTCACTGACCAGGTTAATATTATTATTATTATGGGGAAGGGAGACCTGTCTCCCCTCTCACTGACCAGGTTAATATTATTATTATTATGGGGAAGGGAGACCTGTCTCCTCTCACTGACCAGGTTAATATTATTATTATTATGGGGAAGGGAGACCTGTCTCCTCTCACTGACCAGGTTAATATTATTATTATTATGGGGAAGGAGACCTGTCCTCACTGACCAGGTTAATATTATTATTATTATGGGGAAGGGAGACCTGTCTCCTCTCACTGACCAGGTTAATATTATTATTATTATGGGGAAGGGAGACCTGTCTCCTCTCACTGACCAGGTTAATATTATTATTATTATGGGGAAGGGAGACCTGTCTCCTCTCACTGACCAGGTTAATATTATTATTATTATGGGGAAGGGAGACCTGTCTCCTCTCACTGACCAGGTTAATATTATTATTATTATGGGGAAGGGAGACCTGTCTCCTCTCACTGACCAGGTTAATATTATTATTATTATGGGGAAGGGAGACCTGCCTCCTCTCACTGACCAGGTTAATATTATTATTATTATGGGGAAGGGAGACCTGTCTCCTCTCACTGACCAGGTTAATATTATTATTATTATGGGGAAGGGAGACCTGTCTCCTCTCACTGACCAGGTTAATATTATTATTATTACTGGGGAAGGGAGACCTGTCTCCTCTCACTGACCAGGTTAATATTATTATTATTATGGGGAAGGGAGACCTTAATATTATTATTATTATGGGAAGGGAGACCTCTCCTCTCACTGACCAGGTTAATATTATTATTATTATGGGGGGGAAGGAGACCTGCCTCCTCTCACTGACCAGGTTAATATTATTATTATTATGGGGAAGGGAGACCTGTCTCCTCTCACTGACCAGGTTAATATTATTATTATTATGGGGAAGGGAGACCTGTCTCCTCTCACTGACCAGGTTAATATTATTATTATTATGGGGAAGGGAGACCTGTCTCCTCTCACTGACCAGGTTAATATTATTATTATTATGGGGAAGGGAGACCTGTCTCCTCTCACTGACCAGGTTAATATTATTATTATTATGGGGAAGGGAGACCTGTCTCCTCTCACTGACCAGGTTAATATTATTATTATTATGGGAAGGGAGACCTGTCTCCTCTCACTGACCAGGTTAATATTATTATTATTATGGGGAAGGGAGACCTGCCTCCTCTCACTGACCAGGTTAATATTATTATTATTATGGGGAAGGGAGACCTGTCTCCTCTCACTGACCAGGTTAATATTATTATTATTATGGGGAAGGGAGACCTGTCTCACTGACCAGGTTAATATTATTATTATTATGGGGAAGGGAGACCTGTCTCCTCTCACTGACCAGGTTAATATTATTATTATTATGGGGAAGGGAGACCTGTCTCCTCTCACTGACCAGGTTAATATTATTATTATTATGGGGAAGGGAGACCTGTCTCCTCTCACTGACCAGGTTAATATTATTATTATTATGGGGAAGGGAGACCTGTCTCCTCTCACTGACCAGGTTAATATTATTATTATTATGGGGAAGGAGACCTGTCTCCTCTCACTGACCAGGTTAATATTATTATTATTATGGGGAAGGGAGACCTGTCTCCTCTCACTGACCAGGTTAATATTATTATTATTATGGGGAAGGGAGACCTGTCTCCTCTCACTGACCAGGTTAATATTATTATTATTATGGGGAAGGGAGACCTGTCTCCTCTCACTGACCAGGTTAATATTATTATTATTATGGGGAAGGGAGACCTGTCTCCTGACCAGGTTAATATTATTATTATTATGGGGAAGGGGAGACACTGACCAGGTTAATATTATTATTATTTATGGGGAAGGGAGACCTGTCTCCTCTCACTGACCAGGTTAATATTATTATTATTATGGGGAAGGGAGACCTGTCTCCTCTCACTGACCAGGTTAATATTATTATTATTATGGGGAAGGGAGACCTGTCTCCTCTCACTGACCAGGTTAATATTATTATTATTATGGGGAAGGGAGACCTGTCTCCTCTCACTGACCAGGTTAATATTATTATTATTATGGGGAAGGGAGACCTGTCTCCTCTCACTGACCAGGTTAATATTATTATTATTATGGGGAAGGGAGACCTGTCTCCTCTCACTGACCAGGTTAATATTATTATTATTATGGGGAAGGGAGACCTGTCTCCTCTCACTGACCAGGTTAATATTATTATTATTATGGGGAAGGGAGACCTGCTCCTCTCACTGACCAGGTTAATATTATTATTATTATGGGGAAGGGAGACCTGCCTCTCTTAATATTATTATTATTATGGGGAAGGGAGACTCACTGACCAGGTTAATATTATTATTATTATGGGGAAGGGAGACCTGTCTCACTGACCAGGTTAATATTATTATTATTATGGGGAAGGGAGACCTGTCTCCTCTCACTGACCAGGTTAATATTATTATTATTATGGGGAAGGGAGACCTGTCTCCTCTCACTGACCAGGTTAATATTATTATTATTATGGGGAAGGAGACCTGTCTCCTCTCACTGACCAGGTTAATATTATTATTATTATGGGGAAGGGAGACCTGTCTCCTCTCACTGACCAGGTTAATATTATTATTATTATGGGGAAGGGAGACCTGTCTCCTCTCACTGACCAGGTTAATATTATTATTATTATGGGGAAGGGAGACCTGTCTCCTCTCACTGACCAGGTTAATATTATTATTATTATGGGGAAGGGAGACCTGTCTCCTCTCACTGACCAGGTTAATATTATTATTATTATGGGGAAGGGAGACCTGTCTCCTCTCACTGACCAGGTTAATATTATTATTATTATGGGGAAGGAGACCTGTCTCCTCTCACTGACCAGGTTAATATTATTATTATTATGGGGAAGGGAGACCTGCCTCCTCTCACTGACCAGGTTAATATTATTATTATTATGGGGAAGGGAGACCTGTCTCCTCTCACTGACCAGGTTAATATTATTATTATTATGGGGAAGGGAGACCTGTCTCCTCTCACTGACCAGGTTAATATTATTATTATTATGGGGAAGGGAGACCTGTCTCCTCTCACTGACCAGGTTAATATTATTATTATTATGGGGAAGGGAGACCTGTCTCCTCTCACTGACCAGGTTAATATTATTATTATTATGGGGAAGGGAGACCTGTCTCCTCTCACTGACCAGGTTAATATTATTATTATTATGGGGAAGGGAGACCTGTCTCTCACTGACCAGGTTAATATTATTATTATTATGGGGAAGGGAGACCTGTCTCCTCTCACTGACCAGGTTAATATTATTATTATTATGGGGAAGGGAGACCTGTCTCCTCTCACTGACCAGGTTAATATTATTATTATTATGGGGAAGGGAGACCTGTCTGACCAGGTTAATATTATTATTATTATGGGGAAGGGAGACCTCACTGACCAGGTTAATATTATTATTATTATGGGGAAGGGAGACCTGTCTCCTCTCACTGACCAGGTTAATATTATTATTATTATGGGGAAGGGAGACCTGTCTCCTCTCACTGACCAGGTTAATATTATTATTATTATGGGGGAAGGGAGACCTGTCTCACTGACCAGGTTAATATTATTATTATTATGGGGAAGGGAGACCTGTCTCCTCTCACTGACCAGGTTAATATTATTATTATTATGGGGAAGGGAGACCTGTCTCCTCTCACTGACCAGGTTAATATTATTATTATTATGGGGAAGGGAGACCTGTCTCTCCTTAATATTATTATTATTATGGGGAAGGGAGACTCACTGACCAGGTTAATATTATTATTATTATGGGGAAGGGAGACCTGTCTCCTCTCACTGACCAGGTTAATATTATTATTATTATGGGGAAGGGAGACCTGTCTCCTCTCACTGACCAGGTTAATATTATTATTATTACTGGGGAAGGGAGACCTGTCTCCTCTCACTGACCAGGTTAATATTATTATTATTATGGGGAAGGGAGACCTGTCTCCTCTCACTGACCAGGTTAATATTATTATTATTATGGGGAAGGGAGACCTGTCTCCCTCTCACTGACCAGGTTAATATTATTATTATTATGGGGAAGGGAGACCTGTCTCCTCTCACTTAATATTAGGTTAAGGGATTATTAGGTTATTATTATTATTATGGGAAGGGAGACCTGTCTCCTCTCACTGACCAGGTTAATATTATTATTATTATGGGGAAGGGAGACCTGTCTCCTCTCACTGACCAGGTTAATATTATTATTATTATGGGGAAGGGAGACCTGTCTCCTCTCACTGACCAGGTTAATATTATTATTATTATGGGGAAGGGAGACCTGCCTCCTCTCACTGACCAGGTTAATATTATTATTATTATGGGGAAGGGAGACCTGTCTCCTCTCACTGACCAGGTTAATATTATTATTATTATGGGGAAGGGAGACCTGTCTCCTCTCACTGACCAGGTTAATATTATTATTATTATGGGGAAGGGAGACCTGTCTCCTCTCACTGACCAGGTTAATATTATTATTATTATGGGGAAGGGAGACTCCTCTCACTGACCAGGTTAATTATTATTATTATGGGGAAGGGAGACCTCTCACTGACCAGGTTAATATTATTATTATTATGGGGAAGGGAGACCTGCCTCCTCTCACTGACCAGGTTAATATTATTATTATTATGGGGAAGGGAGACCTGTCTCCTCTCACTGACCAGGTTAATATTATTATTATTATGGGGAAGGGAGACCTGTCTCACTGACCAGGTTAATATTATTATTATTATGGGGAAGGGAGACCTGTCCTCTCACTGACCAGGTTAATATTATTATTATTATGGGGAAGGGAGACCTGTCTCCTCTCACTGACCAGGTTAATATTATTATTATTATGGGGAAGGGAGACCTGTCTCCTCTCACTGACCAGGTTAATATTATTATTATTATGGGGAAGGGAGACCTGTCTCCTCTCACTGACCAGGTTAATATTATTATTATTATGGGGAAGGGAGACCTGTCTCCTCACTGACCAGGTTAATATTATTATTATTATGGGGAAGGGAGACCTGTCTCCTCTCACTGACCAGGTTAATATTATTATTATTATGGGGAAGGGAGACCTGTCTCCTCTCACTGACCAGGTTAATATTATTATTATTATGGGGAAGGGAGACCTGTCTCCTCTCACTGACCAGGTTAATATTATTATTATTATGGGGAAGGGAGACCTGTCTCCTCTCACTGACCAGGTTAATATTATTATTATTATGGGGAAGGGAGACCTGTCTCCTCTCACTGACCAGGTTAATATTATTATTATTATGGGGAAGGGAGACCTGTCTCCTCTCACTGACCAGGTTAATATTATTATTATTATGGGGAAGGGAGACCTGTCTCCTCTCACTGACCAGGTTAATATTATTATTATTATGGGGAAGGGAGACCTGTCTCCTCTCACTGACCAGGTTAATATTATTATTATTATGGGGAAGGGAGACCTGCCTCACTGACCAGGTTAATATTATTATTATTATGGGGAAGGGAGACCTGTCTCACTGACCAGGTTAATATTATTATTATTATGGGGAAGGGAGACCTGTCTCCTCTCACTGACCAGGTTAATATTATTATTATTATGGGGAAGGGAGACCTGTCTCCTCTCACTGACCAGGTTAATATTATTATTATTATGGGGAAGGGAGACCTGTCTCCTCTCACTGACCAGGTTAATATTATTATTATTATGGGGAAGGGAGACCTGTCTCCTCTCACTGACCAGGTTAATATTATTATTATTATGGGGAAGGGAGACCTGTCTCCTCTCACTGACCAGGTTAATATTATTATTATTATGGGGAAGGGAGACCTGTCTCCTCTCACTGACCAGGTTAATATTATTATTATTATGGGGAAGGGAGACCTGTCTGACCAGGTTAATATTATTATTATTATGGGGAAGGAGACCTGTCTCACTGACCAGGTTAATATTATTATTATTATGGGGAAGGGAAGACCTGTCCTCTCACTGACCAGGTTAATATTATTATTATTATGGGGAAGGGAGACCTGTCTCCTCTCACTGACCAGGTTAATATTATTATTATTATGGGGAAGGGAGACCTGTCTCCTCTCACTGACCAGGTTAATATTATTATTATTATGGGGAAGGGAGACCTGCCTCCTCTCACTGACCAGGTTAATATTATTATTATTATGGGGAAGGGAGACCTGTCTCCTCTCACTGACCAGGTTAATATTATTATTATTATGGGGAAGGGAGACCTGTCTCCTCTCACTGACCAGGTTAATATTATTATTATGGGGAAGGGAGACCTGTCTCCTCTCACTGACCAGGTTAATATTATTATTATTATGGGGAAGGGAGACCTGTCTCCTCTCACTGACCAGGTTAATATTATTATTATTATGGGGAAGGGAGACCTGTCTCCTCTCACTGACCAGGTTAATATTATTATTATTATGGGGAAGGGAGACCTGTCTCCTCTCACTGACCAGGTTAATATTATTATTATTATGGGGAAGGGAGACCTGTCTCCTCTCACTGACCAGGTTAATATTATTATTATTATGGGGAAGGGAGACCTGTCTCTCTCACTGACCAGGTTAATATTATTATTATTATGGGGAAGGGAGACTGTCCTCTCACTGACCAGGTTAATATTATTATTATTATGGGGAAGGGAGACCTGTCTCCTCTCACTGACCAGGTTAATATTATTATTATTATGGGGAAGGGAGACCTGTCTCCTCTCACTGACCAGGTTAATATTATTATTATTATGGGGAAGGGAGACCTGCCTCCTCTCACTGACCAGGTTAATATTATTATTATTATGTTAATATTATTATTATTATGGGGAAGGGAGACCTGTCTCCTCTCACTGACCAGGTTAATATTATTATTATTATGGGGAAGGGAGACCTGTCTCCTCTCACTGACCAGGTTAATATTATTATTATTATGGGGAAGGGAGACCTGTCTCCTCTCACTGACCAGGTTAATATTATTATTATTATGGGGAAGGGAGACCTGTCTCCTCTCACTGACCAGGTTAATATTATTATTATTATGGGGAAGGGAGACCTGTCTCCTCTCACTGACCAGGTTAATATTATTATTATTATGGGGAAGGGAGACCTGTCTCCTCTCACTGACCAGGTTAATATTATTATTATTATGGGGAAGGGAGACCTGACCTCACTGACCAGGTCTCACTGACCAGGTTAATATTATTATTATTATGGGGAAGGGAGACCTGTCTCCTCTCACTGACCAGGTTAATATTATTATTATTATGGGGAAGGGAGACCTGTCTCCTCTCACTGACCAGGTTAATATTATTATTATTATGGGGAAGGGAGACCTGTCTCCACTGACCAGGTTAATATTATTATTATTATGGGGAAGGGAGACTCACTGACCAGGTTAATATTATTATTATTATGGGGAAGGGAGACCTGTCTCCTCTCACTGACCAGGTTAATATTATTATTATTATGGGGAAGGGAGACCTGTCCTCTCACTGACCAGGTTAATATTATTATTATTATGGGGAAGGGAGACCTGTCTCCTCTCACTGACCAGGTTAATATTATTATTATTATGGGGAAGGGAGACCTGTCTCCTCTCACTGACCAGGTTAATATTATTATTATTATGGGGAAGGGAGACCTGCCTCCTCTCACTGACCAGGTTAATATTATTATTATTATGGGGAAGGGAGACCTGTCTCCTCTCACTGACCAGGTTAATATTATTATTATTATGGGGAAGGGAGACCTGTCTCCTCTCACTGACCAGGTTAATATTATTATTATTATGGGGAAGGGAGACCTGTCTCCTCTCACTGACCAGGTTAATATTATTATTATTATGGGGAAGGGAGACCTGTCTCACTGACCAGGTTAATATTATTATTATTATGGGGAAGGGAGACCTGTCTCCTCTCACTGACCAGGTTAATATTATTATTATTATGGGGAAGGAGACCTGTCTCCTCTCACTGACCAGGTTAATATTATTATTATTATGGGGAAGGGAGACCTGTCTCCTCTCACTGACCAGGTTAATATTATTATTATTATGGGGAAGGGAGACCTGTCTCCTCTCACTGACCAGGTTAATATTATTATTATTATGGGGAAGGGAGACCTGTCTCCTCTCACTGACCAGGTTAATATTATTATTATTATTATTATTATTATGGGGAAGGGAGACCTGTCTCCTCTCACTGACCAGGTTAATATTATTATTATTATGGGGAAGGGAGACCTGTCTCCTCTCACTGACCAGGTTAATATTATTATTATTATGGGGAAGGGAGACCTGTCTCCTCTCACTGACCAGGTTAATATTATTATTATTATGGGGAAGGGAGACCTGTCTCACTGACCAGGTTAATATTATTATTATTATGGGGAAGGGAGACCTGTCTCCTCTCACTGACCAGGTTAATATTATTATTATTATGGGGAAGGGAGACCTGTCTCCTCTCACTGACCAGGTTAATATTATTATTATTATGGGGAAGGGAGACCTGTCTCCTCTCACTGACCAGGTTAATATTATTATTATTATGGGGAAGGGAGACCTGTCTCCTCTCACTGACCAGGTTAATATTATTATTATTATGGGGAAGGGAGACCTGTCTCTCACTGACCAGGTTAATATTATTATTATTATGGGGAAGGAGACCTGTCTCCTCTCACTGACCAGGTTAATATTATTATTATTATGGGGAAGGGAGACCTGTCTCCCTCTCACTGACCAGGTTAATATTATTATTATTATGGGGAAGGGAGACCTGTCTCCTCTCACTGACCAGGTTAATATTATTATTATTATGGGGAAGGGAGACCTGTCTCCTCTCACTGACCAGGTTAATATTATTATTATTATGGGGAAGGGAGACCTGTCTCCTCTCACTGACCAGGTTAATATTATTATTATTATGGGGAAGGGAGACCTGCCTCCTCTCACTGACCAGGTTAATATTATTATTATTATGGGGAAGGGAGACCTGTCTCCTCTCACTGACCAGGTTAATATTATTATTATTATGGGGAAGGTTAATATTATTATTATTATGGGGAAGGGAGACCTGTCTCCTCTCACTGACCAGGTTAATATTATTATTATTATGGGGAAGGGAGACCTGTCTCCTCTCACTGACCAGGTTAATATTATTATTATTATGGGGAAGGGAGACCTGTCTCTCTCACTGACCAGGTTAATATTATTATTATTATGGGGAAGGGAGACCTGTCTCCTCTCACTGACCAGGTTAATATTATTATTATTATGGGGAAGGGAGACCTGTCTCCTCTCACTGACCAGGTTAATATTATTATTATTATGGGGAAGGGAGACCTGTCTCCTCTCACTGACCAGGTTAATATTATTATTATTATGGGTTAATATTATTATTATTATGGGGAAGGGAGACCTGTCTCCTCTCACTGACCAGGTTAATATTATTATTATTATGGGGAAGGGAGACCTGTCTCCTCTCACTGACCAGGTTAATATTATTATTATTATGGGGAAGGGAGACCTGTCTCCTCTCACTGACCAGGTTAATATTATTATTATTATGGGGAAGGGAGACCTGTCTCCTCTCACTGACCAGGTTAATATTATTATTATTATGGGGAAGGGAGACCTGTCTCCTCTCACTGACCAGGTTAATATTATTATTATTATGGGGAAGGGAGACCTGACTGACCAGGTTAATATTATTATTATTATGGGGAAGGGAGACCTCCTCTCACTGACCAGGTTAATATTATTATTATTATGGGGAAGGGAGACCTGTCTCCTCTCACTGACCAGGTTAATATTATTATTATTATGGGGAAGGGAGACCTGTCTCACTGACCAGGTTAATATTATTATTATTATGGGGAAGGGAGACCTGTCTCCTCTCACTGACCAGGTTAATATTATTATTATTATGGGGAAGGGAGACCTGTCTCCTCTCACTGACCAGGTTAATATTATTATTATTATGGGGAAGGGAGACCTGTCTCCTCTCACTGACCAGGTTAATATTATTATTATTATGGGGAAGGGAGACCTGTCTCCTCTCACTGACCAGGTTAATATTATTATTATTATGGGGAAGGGAGACCTGTCTCTCACTGACCAGGTTAATATTATTATTATTATGGGGAAGGGAGACCTGTCTCCTCTCACTGACCAGGTTAATATTATTATTATTATGGGGAAGGGAGACCTGTCTCCTCTCACTGACCAGGTTAATATTATTATTATTATGGGGAAGGGAGACCTGTCTCCTCTCACTGACCAGGTTAATATTATTATTATTATGGGGAAGGGAGACCTGTCTCCTCTCACTGACCAGGTTAATATTATTATTATTATGGGGAAGGGGACCTGTCTCCTCTCACTGACCAGGTTAATATTATTATTATTATGGGGAAGGGAGACCTGTCTCCTCTCACTGACCAGGTTAATATTATTATTATTATGGGGAAGGGAGACCTGTCTCCTCTCACTGACCAGGTTAATATTATTATTATTATGGGGAAGGGAGACCTGTCTCCTCTCACTGACCAGGTTAATATTATTATTATTATGGGGAAGGGAGACCTGTCTCCTCTCACTGACCAGGTTAATATTATTATTATTATGGGGAAGGGAGACCTGCCTCCTCTCACTGACCAGGTTAATATTATTATTATTATGGGGAAGGGAGACCTGTCCTCACTGACCAGGTTAATATTATTATTATTATGGGGAAGGGAGACCTGTCTCCTCTCACTGACCAGGTTAATATTATTATTATTATGGGGAAGGGAGACCTGTCTCCTCTCACTGACCAGGTTAATATTATTATTATTATGGGAAGGGAGACCTGTCTCCCTCTCACTGACCAGGTTAATATTATTATTATTATGGGGAAGGGAGACCTGTCTCCTCTCACTGACCAGGTTAATATTATTATTATTATGGGGAAGGGAGACCTGTCTCCTCTCACTGACCAGGTTAATATTATTATTATTATGGGGAAGGGAGACCTGTCTCCTCTCACTGACCAGGTTAATATTATTATTATTATGGGGAAGGAGACCTGTCTCCTCTCACTGACCAGGTTAATATTATTATTATTATGGGGAAGGGAGACCTGTCTCCTCTCACTGACCAGGTTAATATTATTATTATTATGGGGAAGGGAGACCTCCTCTCACTGACCAGGTTAATATTATTATTATTATGGGGAAGGGAGACCTGTCTCCTCTCACTGACCAGGTTAATATTATTATTATTATGGGGAAGGGAGACCTGTCTCCTCTCACTGACCAGGTTAATATTATTATTATTATGGGGAAGGGAGACCTGTCTCCTCTCACTGACCAGGTTAATATTATTATTATTATGGGGAAGGGAGACCTGTCTCCTCTCACTGACCAGGTTAATATTATTATTATTATGGGGAAGGGAGACCTGTCTCCTCTCACTGACCAGGTTAATATTATTATTATTATGGGGAAGGGAGACCTGTCTCCTCTCACTGACCAGGTTAATATTATTATTATTATGGGGAAGGGAGACCTGTCTCCTCTCACTGACCAGGTTAATATTATTATTATTATGGGGAAGGGAGACCTGTCTCACTGACCAGGTTAATATTATTATTATTATGGGGAAGGGAGACCTGTCTCCTCTCACTGACCAGGTTAATATTATTATTATTATGGGGAAGGGAGACCTGTCTCCTCTCACTGACCAGGTTAATATTATTATTATTATGGGGAAGGGAGACCTGTCTCCTCTCACTGACCAGGTTAATATTATTATTATTATGGGGAAGGGAGACCTGCTCTCTCACTGACCAGGTTAATATTATTATTATTATGGGGAAGGGAGACCTGTCTCCTCTCACTGACCAGGTTAATATTATTATTATTATGGGGAAGGGAGACCTGTCTCCTCTCACTGACCAGGTTAATATTATTATTATTATGGGGAAGGGAGACCTGTCCTCTCACTGACCAGGTTAATATTATTATTATTATGGGGAAGGGAGACCTGTCTCCTCTCACTGACCAGGTTAATATTATTATTATTATGGGGAAGGGAGACCTGTCTCCTCTCACTGACCAGGTTAATATTATTATTATTATGGGGAAGGGAGACCTGTCTCCTCTCACTGACCAGGTTAATATTATTATTATTATGGGGAAGGGAGACCTGTCTCCTCTCACTGACCAGGTTAATATTATTATTATTATGGGGAAGGGAGACCTGTCTCCTCTCACTGACCAGGTTAATATTATTATTATTATGGGGAAGGGAGACCTGTCTCCTCTCACTGACCAGGTTAATATTATTATTATTATGGGGAAGGGAGACCTGTCTCCTCTCACTGACCAGGTTAATATTATTATTATTATGGGGAAGGGAGACCTGTCTCCTCTCACTGACCAGGTTAATATTATTATTATTATGGGGAAGGGAGACCTGTCTCCTCTCACTGACCAGGTTAATATTATTATTATTATGGGGAAGGGAGACCTGCCTCCTCTCACTGACCAGGTTAATATTATTATTATTATGGGGAAGGGAGACCTGTCTCACTCACTGACCAGGTTAATATTATTATTATTATGGGGAAGGAGACCTGTCTCCTCTCACTGACCAGGTTAATATTATTATTATTATGGGGAAGGGAGACCTGTCTCCTCTCACTGACCAGGTTAATATTATTATTATTATGGGGAAGGGAGACCTGTCCTCACTGACCAGGTTAATATTATTATTATTATGGGGAAGGGAGACCTGTCTCCTCTCACTGACCAGTATTATTATTATTATGGGGAAGGGAGACCTGTCTCCTCTCTCACTGACCAGGTTAATATTATTATTATTATGGGGAAGGGAGACCTGTCTCCTCTCACTGACCAGGTTAATATTATTATTATTATGGGGAAGGGAGACCTGTCTCCTCTCACTGACCAGGTTAATATTATTATTATTATGGGGAAGGGAGACCTGTCTCCTCTCACTGACCAGGTTAATATTATTATTATTATGGGGAAGGGAGACCTGTCTCCTCTCACTGACCAGGTTAATATTATTATTATTATGGGGAAGGGAGACCTGCTCCTCTCACTGACCAGGTTAATATTATTATTATTATGGGGGAAGGGAGACCTGCCTCACTGACCAGGTTAATATTATTATTATTATGGGGAAGGGAGACCTGTCTCACTGACCAGGTTAATATTATTATTATTATGGGGAAGGAGACCTGTCTCCTCTCACTGACCAGGTTAATATTATTATTATTATGGGGAAGGGAGACCGCCTGCTCCTCTCACTGACCAGGTTAATATTATTATTATTATGGGGAAGGGAGACCTGTCTCCTCTCACTGACCAGGTTAATATTATTATTATTATGGGGAAGGGAGACCTGTCTCCTCTCACTGACCAGGTTAATATTATTATTATTATGGGGAAGGGAGACCTGTCTCCTCTCACTGACCAGGTTAATATTATTATTATTATGGGGAAGGGAGACCTGTCTCCTCTCACTGACCAGGTTAATATTATTATTATTATGGGGAAGGGAGACCTGTCTCCCTCTCACTGACCAGGTTAATATTATTATTATTATGGGGAAGGAGACCTGTCTCCACTCTCACTGACCAGGTTAATATTATTATTATTATGGGGAAGGGAGACCTGCCTCCTCTCACTGACCAGGTTAATATTATTATTATTATGGGGAAGGGAGACCTGTCTCCTCTCACTGACCAGGTTAATATTATTATTATTATGGGAAGGGAGACCTGCCTCCTCTCACTGACCAGGTTAATATTATTATTATTATGGGGAAGGAGACCTGCCTCCTCTCACTGACCAGGTTAATATTATTATTATTATGGGGAAGGAGACCTGCTCCTCTCACTGACCAGGTTAATATTATTATTATTATGGGGAAGGGAGACCTGCCTCCCTCTCACTGACCAGGTTAATATTATTATTATTATGGGGAAGGGAGACCTGCCTCCTCACTGACCAGGTTAATATTATTATTATTATGGGGAAGGGAGACCTGTCTCTCTCACTGACCAGGTTAATATTATTATTATTATGGGGAAGGGAGACCTGTCTCCTCTCACTGACCAGGTTAATATTATTATTATTATGGGGAAGGGAGACCTGTCTCCTCTCACTGACCAGGTTAATATTATTATTATTATGGGGAAGGGAGACCTGCCTCCTCTCACTGACCAGGTTAATATTATTATTATTATGGGGAAGGGAGACCTGCTCTCACTGACCAGGTCCTGTCTCCTCTCACTGACCAGGTTAATATTATTATTATTATGGGAAGGAGACCTGTCTCCTCTCACTGACCAGGTTAATATTATTATTATTATGGGAAGGAGACCTGCCTCTCACTGACCAGGTTAATATTATTATTATTATGGGGAAGGGAGACCTGTCTCCTCTCACTGACCAGGTTAATATTATTATTATTATGGGGAAGGGAGACCTGTCTCCTCTCACTGACCAGGTTAATATTATTATTATTATGGGGAAGGGAGACCTGTCTCCTCTCACTGACCAGGTTAATATTATTATTATTATGGGGAAGGGAGACCTGCCTCCTCTCACTGACCAGGTTAATATTATTATTATTATGGGGAAGGGAGACCTGCCTCACTGACCAGGTTAATATTATTATTATTATGGGGAAGGGAGACCTGCCTCCTCTCACTGACCAGGTTAATATTATTATTATTATGGGGAAGGGAGACCTGTCTCCTCTCACTGACCAGGTTAATATTATTATTATTATGGGGAAGGGAGACCTGCCTCACTGACCAGGTTAATATTATTATTATTATGGGGAAGGGAGACCTGTCTCACTGACCAGGTTAATATTATTATTATTATGGGGAAGGGAGACCTGCTCTCTCACTGACCAGGTTAATATTATTATTATTATGGGGAAGGGAGACCTGTCTCCTCTCACTGACCAGGTTAATATTATTATTATTATGGGGAAGGGAGACCTGTCTCCTCTCACTGACCAGGTTAATATTATTATTATTATGGGGAAGGGAGACCTGCCTCCTCTCACTGACCAGGTTAATATTATTATTATTATGGGGAAGGGAGACCTGCCTCCTCTCACTGACCAGGTTAATATTATTATTATTATGGGGAAGGAGACCTGTCTCCTCTCACTGACCAGGTTAATATTATTATTATTATGGGGAAGGGAGACCTGCCTCTCTCTCACTGACCAGGTTAATATTATTATTATTATGGGGAAGGGAGACCTGTCTCCTCTCACTGACCAGGTTAATATTATTATTATTATGGGGAAGGGAGACCTGCCTCACTGACCAGGTTAATATTATTATTATTATGGGGAAGGGAGACCTGCCTCACTGACCAGGTTAATATTATTATTATTATGGGGAAGGGAGACCTGCCTCCTCTCACTGACCAGGTTAATATTATTATTATTATGGGGAAGGGAGACCTGCCTCCTCTCACTGACCAGGTTAATATTATTATTATTATGGGGAAGGGAGACCTGTCTCCTCTCACTGACCAGGTTAATATTATTATTATTATGGGGAAGGGAGACCTGCCTCACTGACCAGGTTAATATTATTATTATTATGGGGAAGGGAGACCTGTCTCCTCTCACTGACCAGGTTAATATTATTATTATTATGGGGAAGGGAGACCTGCCTCCTCTCACTGACCAGGTTAATATTATTATTATTATGGGGAAGGGAGACCTGCCTCCTCTCACTGACCAGGTTAATATTATTATTATTATGGGGAAGGGAGACCTGTCCTCTCACTGACCAGGTTAATATTATTATTATTATGGGGAAGGGAGACCTGTCTCCTCTCACTGACCAGGTTAATATTATTATTATTATGGGGAAGGGAGACCTGTCTCCTCTCACTGACCAGGTTAATATTATTATTATTATGGGGAAGGGAGACCTGCCTCCTCTCACTGACCAGGTTAATATTATTATTATTATGGGGAAGGGAGACCTGTCTCACTGACCAGGTTAATATTATTATTATTATGGGGAAGGGAGACCTGCCTCACTGACCAGGTTAATATTATTATTATTATGGGGAAGGGAGACCTGCCTCACTGACCAGGTTAATATTATTATTATTATGGGGAAGGGAGACCTGTCTCCTCTCACTGACCAGGTTAATATTATTATTATTATGGGGAAGGGAGACCTGTCTCCTCTCACTGACCAGGTTAATATTATTATTATTATGGGGAAGGAGACCTGACCTCCTCTCACTGACCAGGTTAATATTATTATTATTATGGGGAAGGGAGACCTGCCTCCTCTCACTGACCAGGTTAATATTATTATTATTATGGGGTTAAGGGGAAGACCTGCCTCCTCTCACTGACCAGGTTAATATTATTATTATTATGGGGAAGGGAGACCTGCCTCCTCTCACTGACCAGGTTAATATTATTATTATTATGGGGAAGGGAGACCTGCCTCCTCTCACTGACCAGGTTAATATTATTATTATTATGGGGAAGGAGACCTGTCTCACTGACCAGGTTAATATTATTATTATTATGGGGAAGGAGACCTGTCTCACTGACCAGGTTAATATTATTATTATTATGGGGAAGGGAGACCTGTCTCCTCTCACTGACCAGGTTAATATTATTATTATTATGGGGAAGGAGACCTGCTCTCACTGACCAGGTTAATATTATTATTATTATGGGGAAGGGAGACCTGCCTCTCTCACTGACCAGGTTAATATTATTATTATTATGGGGAAGGGAGACCTGTCTCCTCTCACTGACCAGGTTAATATTATTATTATTATGGGGAAGGAGACCTGCCTCCTCACTGACCAGGTTAATATTATTATTATTATGGGGAAGGAGACCTGCCTCCTCTCACTGACCAGGTTAATATTATTATTATTATGGGGAAGGGAGACCTGTCTCCCTCACTGACCAGGTTAATATTATTATTATTATGGGGAAGGGAGACCTGTCTCCTCTCACTGACCAGGTTAATATTATTATTATTATGGGGAAGGGAGACCTGTCTCCTCTCACTGACCAGGTTAATATTATTATTATTATGGGGAAGGGAGACCTGCCTCCTCTCACTGACCAGGTTAATATTATTATTATTATGGGGAAGGGAGACCTGCCTCCTCTCACTGACCAGGTTAATATTATTATTATTATGGGGAAGGGAGACCTGCCTCCTCTCACTGACCAGGTTAATATTATTATTATTATGGGGAAGGGAGACCTGTCTCCTCTCACTGACCAGGTTAATATTATTATTATTATGGGGAAGGAGACCTGCCTCCTCTCACTGACCAGGTTAATATTATTATTATTATGGGGAAGGGAGACCTGCCTCCTCTCACTGACCAGGTTAATATTATTATTATTATGGGGAAGGAGACCTGCCTCCTCTCACTGACCAGGTTAATATTATTATTATTATGGGGAAGGGAGACCTGTCTCCTCTCACTGACCAGGTTAATATTATTATTATTATGGGGAAGGGAGACCTGTCTCCTCTCACTGACCAGGTTAATATTATTATTATTATGGGGGAAGGAGACCTGCCTCCTCTCACTGACCAGGTTAATATTATTATTATTATGGGGAAGGAGACCTGACTCCTCTCACTGACCAGGTTAATATTATTATTATTATGGGGAAGGAGACCTGCCTCACTGACCAGGTTAATATTATTATTATTATGGGGAAGGGAGACCTGTCTCACTGACCAGGTTAATATTATTATTATTATGGGGAAGGGAGACCTGTCTCCTCTCACTGACCAGGTTAATATTATTATTATTATGGGGAAGGGAGACCTGCCTCCTCTCACTGACCAGGTTAATATTATTATTATTATGGGGAAGGGAGACCTGCCTCCTCTCACTGACCAGGTTAATATTATTATTATTATGGGGAAGGGAGACCTGCCTCACTGACCAGGTTAATATTATTATTATTATGGGGAAGGGAGACCTGTCTCCTCTCACTGACCAGGTTAATATTATTATTATTATGGGGAAGGGAGACCTGTCTCCTCTCACTGACCAGGTTAATATTATTATTATTATGGGGAAGGGAGACCTGCCTCCTCTCACTGACCAGGTTAATATTATTATTATTATGGGGAAGGGAGACCTGCCTCCTCACTGACCAGGTTAATATTATTATTATTATGGGGAAGGGAGACCTGACCAGGTCCTCTCACTGACCAGGTTAATATTATTATTATTATGGGGAAGGGAGACCTGCCTCCTCTCACTGACCAGGTTAATATTATTATTATTATGGGGAAGGGAGACCTGCCTCCTCTCACTGACCAGGTTAATATTATTATTATTATGGGGAAGGGAGACCTGCCTCCTCTCACTGACCAGGTTAATATTATTATTATTATGGGGAAGGGAGACCTGCCTCACTGACCAGGTTAATATTATTATTATTATGGGGAAGGGAGACCTGTCTCCTCTCACTGACCAGGTTAATATTATTATTATTATGGGGAAGGGAGACCTGCCTCCTCTCACTGACCAGGTTAATATTATTATTATTATGGGGAAGGGAGACCTGCCTCCTCTCACTGACCAGGTTAATATTATTATTATTATGGGGAAGGGAGACCTGCCTCCCCTCACTGACCAGGTTAATATTATTATTATTATGGGGAAGGGAGACCTGTCTCCTCTCACTGACCAGGTTAATATTATTATTATTATGGGGAAGGGAGACCTGTCTCCTCTCACTGACCAGGTTAATATTATTATTATTATGGGGAAGGGAGACCTGTCTCCTCTCACTGACCAGGTTAATATTATTATTATGGGGAAGGGAGACCTGTCTCACTGACCAGGTTAATATTATTATTATTATGGGGAAGAGAGACCTGCCTCACTGACCAGGTTAATATTATTATTATTATTATGGGGAAGGGAGACCTGCCTCCTCTCACTGACCAGGTTAATATTATTATTATTATGGGGAAGGGAGACCTGTCTCCTCTCACTGACCAGGTTAATATTATTATTATTATGGGGAAGGGAGACCTGTCTCACTGACCAGGTTAATATTATTATTATTATGGGGAAGGGAGACCTGCCTCCTCTCACTGACCAGGTTAATATTATTATTATTATGGGGAAGGGAGACCTGCCTCCTCTCACTGACCAGGTTAATATTATTATTATTATGGGGAAGGGAGACCTGCCTCACTGACCAGGTTAATATTATTATTATTATGGGGAAGGGAGACCTGTCTCACTGACCAGGTTAATATTATTATTATTATGGGGAAGGGAGACCTGTCTCACTGACCAGGTTAATATTATTATTATTATGGGGAAGGGAGACCTGTCTCCTCTCACTGACCAGGTTAATATTATTATTATTATGGG
The DNA here is from genome assembly GCF_034236695.1 of Oncorhynchus nerka. Classification (NCBI taxonomy): domain Eukaryota; kingdom Metazoa; phylum Chordata; class Actinopteri; order Salmoniformes; family Salmonidae; genus Oncorhynchus; species Oncorhynchus nerka. Next base: position 38,822 of record NW_027039808.1, on the reverse strand, counting down.
GAAGGGAGACCTGTCTCACTGACCAGGTTAATATTGTTGTAATTTTATGATTCGTTTGAATATTTAACCTTTTTCATGGAGATCTGCTAACGTTGCGAAATTTCAGTAACTTTCCAATATTGTTCCAAAAACGGTCTCAGTTTGAGGATTCTCGTAATCAGCAGGGAACAAGCAGGAAGTCAGTAATCCTCCAACCAAGGTTTAGGTCTCAGTTTGAGGATTCTCGTAATCAGCAGGGAACAAGCAGGAAGTCAGTAATCCTCCAACCAAGGTTTAGGTCTCAGTTTGAGGATTCTCGTAATCAGCAGGGAACAAGCAGGAAGTCAGTAATCCTCCAACCAAGGTTTAGGTCTCAGTTTGAGGATTCTCGTAATCAGCAGGGAACAAGCAGGAAGTCAGTAATCCTCCAACCAAGGTTTAGGTCTCAGTTTGAGGATTCTCGTAATCAGCAGGGAACAAGCAGGAAGTCAGTAATCCTCCAACCAAGGTTTAGGTCTCAGTTTGAGGATTCTCGTAATCAGCAGGGAACAAGCAGGAAGTCAGTAATCCTCCAACCAAGGTTTAGGTCTCAGTTTGAGGATTCTCGTAATCAGCAGGGAACAAGCAGGAAGTCAGTAATCCTCCAACCAAGGTTTAGGTCTCAGTTTGAGGATTCTCGTAATCAGCAGGGAACAAGCAGGAAGTCAGTAATCCTCCAACCAAGGTTTAGGTCTCAGTTTGAGGATTCTCGAAATCAGCAGGGAACAAGCAGGAAGTCAGTAATCCTCCAACCAAGGTTTAGGTCTCAGTTTGAGGATTCTCGTAATCAGCAGGGAACAAGCAGGAAGTCAGTAATCCTCCAACCAAGGTTTAGGTCTCAGTTTGAGGATTCTCGTAATCAGCAGGGAACAAGCAGGAAGTCAGTAATCCTCCAACCAAGGTTTAGGTCTCAGTTTGAGGATTCTCGTAATCAGCAGGGAACAAGCAGGAAGTCAGTAATCCTCCAACCAAGGTTTAGGTCTCAGTTTGAGGATTCTCGAAATCAGCAGGGAACAAGCAGGAAGTCAGTAATCCTCCAACCAAGGTTTAGGTCTCAGTTTGAGGATTCTCGTAATCAGCAATTTCCTGGAATGTTGCAACCCAAAGTCCAGTAGACTACTGAACAGCTTCTACCCCCCAAAACAGTAGACTGCTGAACAGCTTCTACCCCCCAAAACAGTAGACCGCTGAACAGCTTCTACCCCCAAAACAGTAGACTGCTGAACAGCTTCTACCCCCAAAACAGTAGACTGTTGAACAGTTTCTACCCCCAAAACAGTAGACTGTTGAACAGCTTCTACCCCCAAAACAGTAGACTGCTGAATAGCTTCTACCCCCAAAACAGTAGACTGCTGAACAGCTTCTACCCCCGAAACAGAAGACTGCTGAACAGTTTCTACCCCCAAAACAGTAGACTGCTGAACAGCTTCTACCCCCAAAACAGTAGACTGTTGAACAGTTTCTACCCCCAAAACAGTAGACTGTTGAACAGCTTCTACCCCCAAAACAGTAGACTGCTGAATAGCTTCTACCCCCAAAACAGTAGACTGCTGAACAGCTTCTACCCCGAAACAGAAGACTGCTGAACAGCTTCTACCCCCCCCCCAAAACAGTAGACTGTTGAACAGCTTCTTCCCCCGAAACAGTAGACTGCTGAATAGCTTCTACCCCCAAAACAGTAGACTGCTGAACAGCTTCTACCCCCGAAACAGAAGACTGCTGAACAGCTTTTACCCCCAAAACAGTAGACTGTTGAACAGTTTCTACCCCCGAAACAGTAGACTACTGAACAGCTTTTACCCCCAAAACAGTAGACTGCTGAACAGTTTCTACCCCCAAAACAGAAGACTGTTGAACAGCTTCTACCCCCAACACAGAAGCTACCGCACGTTTCCGTGGTTACATCTAAAATCACAAAGGACCTGTAACACATCAAAAGCCAACCACACGTTGCCGTGGTTACGTCACCACAGAAGTGTAACAAGCTGTTTTACGTTGTTCTCTTTTTTTCAAAGGGGCGTGGTCGCTACATCCTGGTCATCTACGAGAGTCTGTTGAAGTATGCCCACACTGACCCCTGGAACAGACAGCTGCTACACCAGGTACAGACACACTGACCCCTGGTACAGACACACTGACACCAGGTACAGACACACTGACCCCTGGTACAGACACACTGACCCCTGGTACAGACACACTGACCCCTGGAACAGACACACTGACACCAGGTACAGACACACTGACCCCTGGTACAGACACACTGACCCCTGGTACAGACACACTGACCCCTGGTACAGACACACTGACACCAGGTACAGACACACTGACCCCTGGTACAGACACACTGACCCCTGGTACAGACACACTGACCCCTGGAACAGACACACTGACACCAGGTACAGACACACTGACCCCTGGTACAGACACACTGACCCCTGGTACAGACACACTGACCCCTGGTACAGACACACTGACACCAGGTACAGACACACTGACCCCTGGTACAGACACACTGACCCCTGGTACAGACACACTGACACCAGGTACAGACACACTGACCCCTGGTACAGACACACTGACCCCTGGTACAGACACACTGACCCCTGGTACAGACACACTGACACCAGGTACAGACACACTGACCCCTGGTACAGACACACTGACCCATGGTACAGACACACTGACCCCTGGAACAGACAGCTGTTACACCAAGTACAGACACACTGACCCCTGGAACAGACACACTGACCCCTGGTACAGACACACTGACCCCTGGAACAGACAGCTGTTACACCAGGTACAGACACACTGACCCCTGGTACAGACACACTGACCCCTGGAACAGACACACTGACCCCTGGAACAGACAGCTGTTATACCAGGTACAGACACACTGACCCCTGGTACAGACACACTGACCCCTGGAACAGACACACTGACCCCTGGTACAGACACACTGACCCCTGGAACAGACACACTGGCCCCTGGAACAGACACACTGACCCCTGGAACAGACACACTGACCCCTGGAACAGACACACTGACCCCTGGAACAGACACACTGACCCCTGGTACAGACAGCTGCTACACCAGGTACAGACACACTGACCCCTGGAACAGACACACTGACCCCTGGAACAGACACACTGACCCCTGGTACAGACACACTGACCCCTGGAACAGACACACTGACCCCTGGAACAGACACACTGACCCCTGGTACAGACACACTGATCCCTGGAACAGACACACTGACCCCTGGTACAGACACACTGACCCCTGGTACAGACACACTGACCCCTGGAACAGACAGCTGCTACACCAGGTACAGACACACTGACCCCTGGTACAGACACACTGACCCCTGGAACAGACACACTGACCCCTGGTACAGACACACTGACCCCTGGAACAGACACACTGACCCCTGGAACAGACAGCTGTTACACCAGGTACAGACACACTGACCCCTGGTACAGACACACTGATCCCTGGAACAGACACACTGACCCCTGGTACAGACACACTGACCCCTGGAACAGACACACTGACCCCTGGAACAGACAGCTGCTACACCAGGTACAGACACACTGACCCCTGGTACAGACACACTGACCCCTGGTACAGACAGCTGCTACACCAGGTACAGACACACTGACCCCTGGTACAGACACACTGACCCCTGGTACAGACACACTGACCCCTGGAACAGACACACTGACCCCTGGTACAGACAGCTGATACACCAGGTACACACACACTGAACCCTGTTACAGACACACTGACCCCTGGAACAGACACACTGACCCCTGGAACAGAGACACTGACCCCTGGTACAGACACACTGACCCCTGGAACAGACAGCTGTTACACCAGGTACAGACACACTGACCCCTGGAACAGACACACTGACCCCTGGTACAGACACACTGACCCCTGGAACAGACACACTGACCCCTGGAACAGACAGCTGTTACACCAGGTACAGACACACTGACCCCTGGTACAGACACACTGATCCCTGGAACAGACACACTGACCCCTGGTACAGACACACTGACCCCTGGAACAGACACACTGACCCCTGGAACAGACAGCTGCTACACCAGGTACAGACACACTGACCCCTGGTACAGACACACTGACCCCTGGTACAGACAGCTGCTACACCAGGTACAGACACACTGACCCCTGGTACAGACACACTGACCCCTGGTACAGACACACTGACCCCAGGTACAGACACACTGACCCCTGGTACAGACAGCTGATACACCAGGTACAGACACACTGACCCCTGGTACAGACAGCTGTTACACCAAGTACAGACACTCTGACCCCTGGAACAGACACACTGACCCCTGGAACAGACACACTGACCCCTGGAACAGAGACACTGACCCCTGGTACAGACACACTGACCCCTGGAACAGACAGCTGTTACACCAGGTACAGACACACTGACCCCTGGAACAGACACACTGACCCCTGGAACAGACACACTGACCCCAGGTACAGACACACTGACCCCTGGAACAGACACACTGACCCCTGGTACAGACACACTGACCCCAGGTACAGACACAATGACCCCTGGAACAGACAGCTGCTACACCAGGTACAGACACACTGACCCCTGGTACAGACACACTGACCCCTGGAACAGACACACTGACCCCTGGAACAGACAGCTGCTACACCAGGTACAGACACACTGACCCCTGGAACAGACAGCTGTTACACCAGGTACAGACACACTGACCCCTGGCACAGACAGCTGCTACACCAGGTACAGACACACTGACCCCTGGAACAGACACACTGACCCCTGGTACAGACACACTGACCCCTGGTACAGACACACTGACCCCTGGAACAGACACACTGATCCCTGGTACAGACACACTGACCCCTGGTACAGACACACTGACCCCTGGAACAGACACACTGACCCCTGGTACAGACACACTGACCCCTGGAACAGACACACTGACCCCTGGAACAGACACACTGACCCCTGGAACAGACACACTGACCCCTGGAACAGACACACTGACCCCTGGTACAGACACACTGACCCCTGGAACAGACACACTGACCCCTGGTACAGACACACTGACCCCTGGAACAGACCCACTGACCCCTGGAACAGACACACTGACCCCTGGTACAAACACACTGACCCCTGGAACAGACACACTGACCCCTGGTACAGACACACTGACCCCTGGTACAGACACACTGACCGCTGGTACAGACACACTGACCCCTGGAACAGACACACTGACCCCTGGAACAGACACACTGACCCCTGGTACAGACACACTGACCCCTGGAACAGACACACTGACCCCTGGAACAGACACACTGACCCCTGGTACAGACAGCTGCTACACCAGGTACAGACACACTGACCCCTGGAACAGACACACTGACCCCTGGAACAGACACACTGACCCCTGGTACAGACACACTGACCCCTGGAACAGACACACTGACCCCTGGAACAGACACACTGACCCCTGGAACAGACACACTGACCCCTGGAACAGACACACTGACCCCTGGTACAGACACACTGATCCCTGGAACAGACACACTGACCCCTGGTACAGACACACTGACCCCTGGTACAGACACACTGACCCCTGGAACAGACAGCTGCTACACCAGGTACAGACACACTGACCCCTGGTACAGACACACTGACCCCTGGTACAGACACACTGACCCCTGGTACAGACACACTGACCCCTGGAACAGACACACTGACCCCTGGAACAGACAGCTGTTACACCAGGTACAGACACACTGACCCCTGGTACAGACACACTGATCCCTGGAACAGACACACTGACCCCTGGTACAGACACACTGACCCCTGGAACAGACACACTGACCCCTGGAACAGACAGCTGCTACACCAGGTACAGACACACTGACCCCTGGTACAGACACACTGACCCCTGGAACAGAGACACTGACCCCTGGTACAGACACACTGACCCCTGGAACAGACAGCTGTTACACCAGGTACAGACACACTGACCCCTGGAACAGACACACTGACCCCTGGTACAGACACACTGACCCCTGGAACAGACACACTGACCCCTGGAACAGACACACTGACCCCTGGTACAGACACACTGACCCCTGGTACAGACACACTGACCCCTGGAACAGACACACTGACCCCTGGTACAGACACACTGACCCCTGGAACAGACACACTGACCCCTGGAACAGACAGCTGCTACACCAGGTACAGACACACTGACCCCTGGTACAGACACACTGACCCCTGGTACAGACAGCTGCTACACCAGGTACAGACACACTGACCCCTGGTACAGACACACTGACCCCTGGTACAGACACACTGACCCCTGGAACAGACACACTGACCCCTGGTACAGACAGCTGATACACCAGGTACAGACACACTGACCCCTGGTACAGACAGCTGTTACACCAAGTACAGACACACTGACCCCTGGAACAGACACACTGACCCCTGGAACAGACACACTGACCCCTGGAACAGAGACTCTGACCCCTGGTACAGACACACTGACCCCTGGAACAGACAGCTGTTACACCAGGTACAGACACACTGACCCCTGGAACAGACACACTGACCCCTGGAACAGACACACTGACCCCAGGTACAGACACACTGACCCCTGGAACAGACACACTGACCCCTGGTACAGACACACAGACACACTGACCCCAGGACCCCAGGTACAGACACACTGACCCCTGGAACAGACAGCTGCTACACCAGGTACAGACACACTGACCCCTGGTACAGACACACTGACCCCTGGAACAGACACACTGACCCCTGGAACAGACAGCTGCTACACCAGGTACAGACACACTGACCCCTGGAACAGACAGCTGTTACACCAGGTACAGACACACTGACCCCTGGCACAGACAGCTGCTACACCAGGTACAGACACACTGACCCCTGGAACAGACACACTGACCCCTGGTACAGACACACTGACCCCTGGTACAGACACACTGACCCCTGGAACAGACACACTGATCCCTGGTACAGACACACTGACCCCTGGTACAGACACACTGACCCCTGGAACAGACACACTGACCCCTGGTACAGACACACTGACCCCTGGAACAGACACACTGACCCCTGGAACAGACACACTGACCCCTGGAACAGACACACTGACCCCTGGAACAGACACACTGACCCCTGGAACAGACACACTGACCCCTGGAACAGACACACTGACCCCTGGTACAGACCCACTGACCCCTGGAACAGACCCACTGACCCCTGGAACAGACACACTGACCCCTGGTACAGACACACTGACCCCTGGAACAGACACACTGACCCCTGGTACAGACACACTGACCCCTGGTACAGACACACTGACCCCTGGAACAGACACACTGACCCCTGGAACAGACACACTGACCCCTGGAACAGACACACTGACCCCTGGTTCAGACACACTGACCCCTGGAACAGACACACTGACCCCAGGAACAGACACACTGACCCCTCGAACAGACACACTGACCCCTGGAACAGACACACTGACCCCAGGAACAGACACACTGACCCCTGGTACAGACACACTGACCCCAGGAACAGACACACTGACCCCTGGAACAGACACACTGACCCCTGGTACAGACAGCTGCTACACCAGGTACAGACACACTGACCCCTGGTACAGACACACTGACCCCTGGTACAGACACACTGACCCCTGGAACAGACACACTGACCCCTGGTACAGACAGCTGATACACCAGGTACAGACACACTGACCCCTGGTACAGACAGCTGTTACACCAAGTACAGACACACTGACCCCTGGAACAGACACACTGACCCCTGGAACAGACACACTGACCCCTGGAACAGAGACTCTGACCCCTGGTACAGACACACTGACCCCTGGAACAGACAGCTGTTACACCAGGTACAGACACACTGACCCCTGGAACAGACACACTGACCCCTGGAACAGACACACTGACCCCAGGTACAGACACACTGACCCCTGGAACAGACACACTGACCCCTGGTACAGACACACTGACCCCAGGTACAGACACACTGACCCCTGGAACAGACAGCTGCTACACCAGGTACAGACACACTGACCCCTGGTACAGACACACTGACCCCTGGAACAGACACACTGACCCCTGGAACAGACACACAGACACACTGACCCCTGGAACAGACACTGACCCCTGGAACAGACACACTGACCCCTGGCACACACCACAGACACACTGACCCCTGGAACAGACAGACACAGACACACTGACCCCTGGAACAGACACACTGACCCCTGGAACAGACACACTGACCCCTGGAACAGACACACTGACCCCTGGTACAGACACACTGACCCCTGGAACAGACACACTGACCCCTGGTACAGACACACTGACCCCTGGAACAGACACACTGACCCCTGGAACAGACACACTGACCCCTGGAACAGACACACTGACCCCTGGAACAGACACACTGACCCCTGGAACAGACACACTGACCCCTGGTACAGACACACTGACCCCTGGAACAGACACACCCCTGGTGACCCCTGGTACAGACACACTGACCCCTGGACAGACACACTGACCCCTGGTAACAGACACACTGACCCCTGGAACAGACACACTGACCCCTGGTACAGACACACTGACCCCTGGAACAGACACACTGACCCCTGGAACAGACACACTGACCCCTGGAACAGACACACTGACCCCTGGAACAGACACACTGACCCCTGGAACAGACACACTGACCCCTGGAACAGACACACTGACCCCTGGAACAGACACACTGACCCCTGGAACAGACACACTGACCCCTGGAACAGACACACTGACCCCTGGAACAGACACACTGACCCCTGGTACAGACACACTGACCCCTGGAACAGACACACTGACCCCTGGAACAGACACACTGACCCCTGGAACAGACACACTGACCCCTGGAACAGACACACTGACCCCTGGAACAGACACAACAGACACACTGACCCCTGGAACAGACACACTGACCCCTGGTACAGACACACTGACCCCTGGAACAGACACACTGACCCCTGGAACAGACACACTGACCCCTGGAACAGACACACTGACCCCTGGAACAGACACACTGACCCCTGGAACAGACACACTGACCCCAGGTACAGACACACTGACCCCTGGAACAGACACACTGACCCCTGGAACAGACACACTGACCCCTGGAACAGACACACTGACCCCTGGAACAGACACACTGACCCCTGGTACAGACACACTGACCCCTGGAACAGACACACTGACCCCTGGAACAGACACACTGACCCCTGGAACAGACACACTGACCCCTGGAACAGACACACTGACCCTGGAACAGACACACTGACCCCTGGAACAGACACACTGACCCCTGGAACCCACTGGGAACAGACACACTGACCCCTGGAACAGACACACTGACCCCTGACCCCTGAACAGACACAGACCCTGGACACACACTGACCCCTGGAACAGACACACTGACCCTGGAACAGACACACTGACCCCCTGGTACAGACACACTGACCCCTGGAACAGACACACTGACCCCTGGAACAGACACACTGACCCCTGGAACAGACACACTGACCCCTGGAACAGACACACTGACCCCTGGAACAGACACACTGACCCCTGGAACAGACACACTGACCCCTGGAACAGACACACTGACCCCTGGAACAGACACACTGACCCCTGGAACAGACACACTGACCCCTGGAACAGACACACTGACCCCTGGAACAGACACACTGACCCCTGGAACAGACACACTGACCCCTGGAACAGACACACTGACCCCCCTGGAACAGACACACTGACCCCTGGAACAGACACACTGACCCCTGGTACAGACACACTGACCCCTGGAACAGACACACTGAACCCCTGGAACAGACACACTGACCCCTGGAACAGACACACTGACCCCTGGAACAGACACACTGACCCCTGGTGACACCCTGGAACAGACACACTGACCCCTGGTACAGACACACTGACCCCTGGAACAGACACACTGACCCCTGGAACAGACACACTGACCCCCCTGGAACAGACACACTGACCCCTGGAACAGACACACTGACCCCTGGTACAGACACACTGACCCCTGGAACAGACACACTGACCCCTGGAACAGACACACTGACCCCTGGAACAGACACACTGACCCCTGGAACAGACACACTGACCCCTGGAACAGACACACTGACCCCTGGAACAGACACACTGACCCCTGGAACAGACACACTGACCCTGGAACAGACACACTGACCCCTGGAACAGAACAGACAGACACACTGACCCCTGGAACAGACACACTGACCCCTGGAACAGACACACTGACCCCTGGAACAGACACACTGACCCCTGGTACAGACACACTGACCCTGGAACAGACACACTGACCCCTGGTACAGACACACTGACCCCCCTGGAACAGACACACTGACCCCTGGAACAGACACACTGACCCCTGGAACAGACACACTGACCCCTGGAACAGACACACTGACCCCTGGAACAGACACACTGATCCCTGGAACAGACACACTGACCCCTGGAACAGACACACTGACCCCTGGTACAGACCCACTGACCCCTGGTACAGACACACTGACCCCAGGAACAGACAGCTGCTACACCAGGTACAGACACACTGATCCCTGGAACAGACACACTGACCCCTGGTACAGACACACTGACCCCTGGAACAGACACACTGACCCCTGGAACAGACACACTGACCCCTGGAACAGACACACTGACCCCTGGTACAGACACACTGACCCCTGGTACAGACACACTGACCCCTGGAACAGACACACTGACCCCTGGAACAGACACACTGACCCCTGGAACAGACACACTGACCCCTGGAACAGACACACTGACCCCTGGTACAGACACACTGACCCCTGGAACAGACACACTGACCCCTGGTACAGACACACTGACCCCTGGAACAGACACACTGACCCCTGGAACAGACACACTGACCCCTGGAACAGACACACTGACCCCTGGAACAGACACACTGACCCCTGGTACAGACACACTGACCCCTGGAACAGACACACTGACCCCTGGAACAGACACACTGACCCCTGGAACAGACACACTGACCCCTGGAACAGACACACTGACCCCTGGAACAGACACACTGACCCCTGGAACAGACACACTGACCCCTGGTACAGACACACTGACCCCTGGAACAGACACACTGACCCCTGGTACAGACACACTGACCCCTGGAACAGACACACTGACCCCTGGAACAGACACACTGACCCCTGGAACAGACACACTGACCCCTGGAACAGACACACTGACCCCTGGAACAGACACACTGACAGACACACTGACCCCTGGTACAGACACACTGACCCCTGGAACAGACACACTGACCCCTGGAACAGACACACTGACCCCTGGAACAGACACACTGACCCCTGGAACAGACACACTGACCCCTGGAACAGACACACTGACCCCTGGTACAGACACACTGACCCCTGGAACAGACACACTGACCCCTGGTACAGACACACTGACCCCTGGAACAGACCCACTGACCCCTGGAACAGACACACTGACCCCTGGAACAGACACACTGACCCCTGGAACAGACACACTGACCCCTGGTGGAACAGACACACTGACCCCTGGAACAGACACACTGACCCCTGGAACAGACACACTGACCCCTGGAACAGACACACTGACCCCTGGAACAGACACACTGACCCCTGGAACAGACACACTGATCCCTGGAACAGACACACTGACCCCTGGAACAGACACACTGACCCCTGGTACAGACCCACTGACCCCTGGTACAGACACACTGACCCCAGGAACAGACAGCTGCTACACCAGGTACAGACACACTGATCCCTGGAACAGACACACTGACCCCTGGTACAGACACACTGACCCCTGGAACAGACACACTGACCCCTGGAACAGACACACTGACCCCTGGAACAGACACACTGACCCCTGGTACAGACACACTGACCCCTACAGACACACTGACCCCTGGAACAGACACACTGACCCCTGGAACAGACACACTGACCCCTGACTGACCCCTGGTACAGACACACTGACCCCTGGAACAGACACACTGACCCCTGGAACAGACACACTGACCCCTGGAACAGACACACTGACCCCTGGAACAGACACACTGACCCCTGGAACAGACACACTGACCCCTGGAACAGACACACTGACCCCTGGAACAGACACACTGACCCCTGGAACAGACACACTGACCCCTGGAACAGACACACTGACCCCTGGTACAGACACACTGACCCCTGGAACAGACACACTGACCCCTGGAACAGACACACTGACCCCTGGTACAGACACACTGACCCCTGGAACAGACACACTGACCCCTGGAACAGACACACTGACCCCTGGAACAGACACACTGACCCCTGGAACAGACACACTGACCCCTGGAACAGACACACTGACCCCTGGAACAGACACACTGATCCCTGGAACAGACACACTGACCCCTGGAACAGACACACTGACCCCTGGTACAGACCCACTGACCCCTGGTACAGACACACTGACCCCTGGAACAGACAGCTGCTACACCAGGTACAGACACACTGATCCCTGGAACAGACACACTGACCCCTGGTACAGACACACTGACCCCTGGAACAGACACACTGACCCCTGGAACAGACACACTGACCCCTGGAACAGACACACTGACCCCTGGTAACAGACACACTGACCCCTGGAACAGACACACTGACCCCTGGTACAGACACACTGACCCCTGGAACAGACACACTGACCCCTGGTACAGACACACTGACCCCTGGAACAGACACACTGACCCCTGGAACAGACACACTGACCCCTGGAACAGACACACTGACCCCTGGAACAGACACACTGACCCCTGGAACAGACACACTGACCCCTGGAACAGACACACTGACCCCTGGTACAGACACACTGACCCCTGGAACAGACACACTGACCCCTGGAACAGACACACTGACCCCTGGAACAGACACACTGACCCCTGGAACAGACACACTGACCCCTGGAACAGACACACTGACCCCTGGAACAGACACACTGACCCCTGGAACAGACACACTGACCCCTGGAACAGACACACACACTGACCCCTGGTACAGACACACTGACCCCTGGAACAGACACACTGACCCCTGGAACAGACACACTGACCCCTGGAACAGACACACTGACCCCTGGAACAGACACACTGACCCCTGGAACAGACACACTGACCCCTGGAACAGACACACTGACCCCTGGTACAGACACACTGACCCCTGGTACAGACACACTGACCCCTGGAACAGACACACTGACCCCTGGAACAGACACACTGACCCCTGGAACAGACACACTGACCCCTGGAACAGACACACTGACCCCTGGAACAGACACACTGACCCCTGGAACAGACACACTGACCCCTGGACCACACTGACCCCTGGAACAGACACACTGACCCCTGGTACAGACACACTGGAACAGACCCCCCTGGAACAGACACACTGACCCCTGGACAGACACACTGACCCCTGGAACAGACACACTGACCCCTGGAACAGACACACTGACCCCTGGAACAGACACACTGACCCCTGGAACAGACACACTGACCCCTGAACAGACACACTGACCCCTGGTACAGACACACTGACCCCTGGAACAGACACACTGACCCCTGGAACAGACACACTGACCCCTGGAACAGACACACTGACCCCTGGAACAGACACACTGACCCCTGGTACAGACACACTGACCCCTGGAACAGACACACTGACCCCAGGAACAGACACACTGACCCCTGGAACAGACACACTGACCCCAGACACACTGAACAGACACACTGACCCCTGGAACAGACACACTGACCCCTGGAACAGACACACTGACCCCTGGAACAGACACACTGACCCCTGGAACAGACACAGACACACTGACCCCTGGAACAGACACACTGACCCCTGGAACAGACACACTGACCCCTGGAACAGACACACTGATCCCTGGAACAGACACACTGACCCCCCTGGAACAGACACACTGACCCCTGGTACAGACCCACTGACCCCTGGTACAGACACACTGACCCCAGGAACAGACAGCTGCTACCCAGGAACAGACACACTGATCCCTGGAACAGACACACTGACCCCTGGTACAGACACACTGACCCCTGGAACAGACACACTGACCCCTGGAACAGACACACTGACCCCTGGAACAGACACACTGACCCCTGGTACAGACACACTGACCCCTGGAACAGACACACTGACCCCTGGAACAGACACACTGACCCCTGGAACAGACACACTGACCCCTGGTACAGACACACCCCTGAACAGACACACTCCCTGGAACAGACACACTGACCCCTGGTACAGACACACTGACCCCTGGAACAGACACACTGACCCCTGGAACAGACACACTGACCCCTGGAACAGACACACTGACCCCTGGAACAGACACACTGACCCCTGGTACAGACACACTGACCCCTGGTACAGACACACTGACCCCTGGAACAGACACACTGACCCCTGGAACAGACACACTGACCCCTGGAACAGACCCTGGAACACTGACCCCTGGTACAGACACACTGACCCCTGGAACAGACACACTGACCCCAGGAACAGACACACTGACCCCTGGAACAGACACACTGACCCCTGGAACAGACACACTGACCCCAGGAACAGACACACTGACCCCTGGTACAGACACACTGACCCCTGGAACAGACACACTGACCCCTGGAACAGACACACTGACCCCTGGAACAGACACACTGACCCCAGACACACTGAACAGACACACTGACCCCTGGAACAGACACACTGACCCCTGGAACAGACACACTGACCCCTGGAACAGACACACTGACCCCTGGAACAGACACACTGACCCCTGGTACAGACCCACTGACCCCTGGTACAGACACACTGACCCCAGGAACAGACAGCTGCTACACCAGGTACAGACACACTGATCCCTGGAACAGACACACTGACCCCTGGTACAGACACACTGACCCCTGGAACAGACACACTGACCCCTGGAACAGACACACTGACCCCTGGAACAGACACACTGACACCTGGTACAGACACACTGACCCCTGGAACAGACACACTGACCCCTGGAACAGACACACTGACCCCCCTGGAACAGACACACTGACCCCTGGTACAGACACACTGATCCCTGGAACAGACACACTGACCCCTGGAACAGACACACTGACCCCTGGAACAGACACACTGACCCCTGGAACAGACACACTGACCCTGGTACAGACACACTGACCCCTGGAACAGACACACTGACCCCTGGAACAGACACACTGACCCCTGGAACAGACACACTGACCCCCTGGAACAGACACACTGACCCCTGGAACAGACACACTGACCCCTGGTACAGACACACTGACCCCTGGAACAGACACACTGACCCCTGGAACAGACACACTGACCCCTGGAACAGACACACTGACCCCTGGAACAGACACACTGACCCCTGACCCCTGGAACAGACACACTGACCCCTGGAACACCCCTGACAGACACTGACCCCTGGAACAGACACACTGACCCCTGGAACAGACAACAGACTGACCCCTGGAACAGACACACTGACCCCTGGAACAGACACACTGACCCCTGGAACAGACACACTGACCCCTGGAACAGACACACTGACCCCTGGAACAGACACACTGACCCCTGGAACAGACACACTGACCCCTGGAACAGACACACTGACCCCTGGTACAGACACTGACCCCTGGAACAGACACACTGACCCTGGAACAGACACACTGACCCCTGGAACAGACACACTGACCCCTGGAACAGACACACTGACCCCTGGAACAGACACACTGACCCCTGGAACAGACACACTGACCCCTGGAACAGACACACTGACCCCTGGAACAGACACACTGACCCCTGGAACAGACACACTGACCCCTGGAACAGACACACTGACCCCTGGTACAGACACACTGACCCCTGGAACAGACACACTGACCCCTGGAACAGACACACTGACCCCTGGAACAGACACACTGACCCCTGGAACAGACACACCCCTGGACCCTGACCCCTGGAACAGACACACTGACCCCTGGAACAGACACACTGACCCCTGGAACAGACACACTGACCCCTGGAACAGACACACTGACCCCTGGAACAGACACACTGACCCCTGGAACAGACACACTGACCCCTGGAACAGACACACTGACCCCTGGAAGACAGACCCCTGGAACAGACACACTGACCCCTGGTACAGACACACTGACCCCTGGAACAGACACACTGACCCCTGGTACACACACTGACCCCTGGAACAGACACACTGACCCCTGGAACCCTGGTACAGACACACTGACCCCTGGAACAGACACACTGACCCCTGGAACAGACACACTGACCCCTGGAACAGACACACTGACCCCTGGAACAGACACACTGACCCCTGGTACAGACACACTGACCCCTGGAACAGACACACTGACCCCAGGAACAGACACACTGACCCCTGGAACAGACACACTGACCCCTGGAACAGACACACTGACCCCTGGAACAGACACACTGACCCCTGGAACAGACACACTGACCCCTGGAACAGACACACTGACCCCTGGAACAGACACACTGATCCCTGGAACAGACACACTGACCCCTGGAACAGACACCCCCTGGTACAGACACACTGACCCCTGGTACAGACACACTGACCCCGGGAACAGACAGCTGCTACACCTGGTACAGACACACTGACCCTGGAACAGACACACTGACCCCTGGTACAGACACACTGACCCCTGGAACAGACACACTGACCCCTGGAACAGACACACTGACCCCTGGAACAGACACACTGACCCTGGTACAGACACACTGACCCCTGGAACAGACACACTGACCCCTGGAACAGACACACTGACCCCTGGAACAGACACACTGACCCCTGGTACAGACACACTGACCCCTGGAACAGACACACTGACCCCTGGTACAGACACACTGACCCCTGGAACAGACACACTGACCCCTGGAACAGACACACTGACCCCTGGAACAGACACACTGACCCCTGGAACAGACACACTGACCCCTGGAACAGACACACTGACCCCTGGTACAGACACACTGACCCCTGGAACAGACACACTGACCCCTGGAACAGACACACTGACCCCTGGACACAGACACACACTGACCCCTGGAACAGACACACTGACCCCTGGAACAGACACACTGACCCCTGGAACAGACACACTGACCCCTGGAACAGACACACTGACCCCTGGAACAGACACACCCCTGACCCCCCCTGGAACAGACACACTGACCCCTGGAACAGACCCACTGACCCCTGGTACAGACACACTGACCCCAGGAACAGACAGCTGCTACACCAGGTACAGACACACTGACCCCTGGAACAGACACACTGACCCCTGGTACAGACACACTGACCCCTGGAACAGACACACAGACACACTGACCCCTGGAACAGACACACTGACCCCTGGAACAGACACACTGACACCTGGTACAGACACACTGACCCCTGGAACAGACACACTGACCCCTGGAACAGACACACTGACCCCTGGAACAGACACACTGACCCCTGGTACAGACACACTGACCCCTGGAACAGACACACTGACCCCTGGTACTGACACACTGACCCCTGGAACAGACACACTGACCCCTGGAACAGACACACTGACCCCTGGAACAGACACACTGACCCCTGGAACAGACACACTGACCCCTGGAACAGACACACTGATCCCTGGTACAGACACACTGACCCCTGGACAGACACACTGACCCCTGGAACAGACACACTGACCCCTGGTACAGACACACTGACCCCTGGAACAGACACACTGACCCCTGGAACAGACACACTGACCCCTGGAACAGACACACTGACCCCTGGTACAGACACACTGACCCCTGGAACAGACACACTGACCCCAGGAACAGACACACTGACCCCTGGAACAGACACACTGACCCCTGGAACAGACACACTGACCCCTGGAACAGACACACTGACCCCTGGTACAGACACACTGACCCCTGGAACAGACACACTGACCCCTGGAACAGACACACTGACCCCTGGAACAGACACACTGACCCCTGGAACAGACACACTGACCCCTGGTACAGACACACTGACCCCTGGAACAGACACACTGACCCCTGGAACAGACACACTGACCCCTGGAACAGACACACTGACCCCTGGAACAGACACACTGACCCCTGGAACAGACACACTGACCCCTGGAACAGACACACTGACCCCTGGTACAGACACACTGACCCCTGGAACAGACACACTGACCCCTGGAACAGACACACTGACCCCTGGAACAGACACACTGACCCCTGGAACAGACACACTGACCCCAGGAACAGACACACTGACCCCTGGTACAGAGACACTGACCCCAGGAACAGACACACTGACCCCTGGAACAGACACACTGACCCCTGGAACAGACACACTGACCCCTGGAACAGACACACTGACCCCTGGAACAGACACACTGACCCCTGGAACAGACACACTGACCCCTGGAACAGACAGCTGCTACACCAGGTACAGACACACTGATCCCTGGAACAGACACACTGACCCCTGGTACAGACACACTGACCCCTGGAACAGACACACTGACCCCTGGAACAGACAGCTGCTACACCAGGTACAGACACACTGACCCCTGGTACAGACACACTGACCCCTGGAACAGACACACTGACCCCTGGAACAGACACACTGACCCCTGGAACAGACACACTGACCCCTGGAACAGACACACTGACCCCTGGAACAGACTCACTGACCCCTGGAACAGACACACTGACCCCTGGAACAGACACACTGACCCCTGGTACAGACACACTGACCCCTGGAACAGACACACTGACCCCTGGTACAGACACACTGACCCCTGGAACAGACCCACTGACCCCTGGAACAGACACACTGACCCTGGTACAGACACACTGACCCCTGGAACAGACACACTGACCCCTGGTACAGACACACTGACCCCTGGTACAGACACACTGACCCCTGGAACAGACACACTGACCCCTGGAACAGACACACTGACCCCTGGAACAGACACACTGACCCCTGGTACAGACTCACTGACCCCTGGAACAGACACACTGACCCCAGGAACAGACACACTGACCCCTGGAACAGACACACTGACCCCTGGAACAGACACACTGACCCCAGGAACAGACACACTGACCCCTGGTACAGACACACTGACCCCTGGAACAGACACACTGACCCCTGGAACAGACACACTGATCCCTGGAACAGACACACTGACCCCTGGAACAGACACACTGACCCCTGGTACAGACCCACTGACCCCTGGTACAGACACACTGACCCCAGGAACAGACAGCTGCTACACCAGGTACAGACACACTGATCCCTGGAACAGACACACTGACCCCTGGTACAGACACACTGACCCCTGGAACAGACACACTGACCCCTGGAACAGACACACTGACCCCTGGAACAGACACACTGACACCTGGTACAGACACACTGACCCCTGGAACAGACACACTGACCCCTGGAACAGACACACTGACCCCTGGAACAGACACACTGACCCCTGGTACAGACACACTGACCCCTGGAACAGACACACTGACCCCTGGTACTGACACACTGACCCCTGGAACAGACACACTGACCCCTGGAACAGACACACTGACCCCTGGAACAGACACACTGACCCCTGGAACAGACACACTGACCCCTGGAACAGACACACTGATCCCTGGTACAGACACACTTACCCCTGGTACAGACACACTGACCCCTGGAACAGACACACTGACCCCTGGTACAGACACACTGACCCCTGGAACAGACACACTGACCCCTGGAACAGACACACTGACCCCTGGAACAGACACACTGACCCCTGGTACAGACACACTGACCCCTGGAACAGACACACTGACCCCAGGAACAGCACACTGACCCCTGGAACAGACACACTGACCCCTGGAACAGACACACTGACCCCTGGAACAGACACACTGACCCCTGGTACAGACACACTGACCCCTGGAACAGACACACTGACCCCTGGTACAGACACACTGACCCCTGGAACAGACACACTGACCCCTGGAACAGACACACTGACCCCTGGTACAGACACACTGACCCCTGGAACAGACACACTGACCCCTGGTACAGACACACTGACCCCTGGTACAGACACACTGACCCCTGGAACAGACACACTGACCCCTGGAACAGACACACTGACCCCTGGAACAGACACACTGACCCCTGGTACAGACACACTGACCCCTGGAACAGACACACTGACCCCAGGAACAGACACACTGACCCCTGGAACAGACACACTGACCCCTGGAACAGACACACTGACCCCAGGAACAGACACACTGACCCCTGGTACAGAGACACTGACCCCAGGAACAGACACACTGACCCCTGGAACAGACACACTGACCCCTGGAACAGACACACTGACCCCTGGAACAGACACACTGACCCCTGGAACAGACACACTGACCCCTGGAACAGACACACTGACCCCTGGAACAGACAGCTGCTACACCAGGTACAGACACACTGATCCCTGGAACAGACACACTGACCCCTGGTACAGACACACTGACCCCTGGAACAGACACACTGACCCCTGGAACAGACAGCTGCTACACCAGGTACAGACACACTGACCCCTGGTACAGACACACTGACCCCTGGTACAGACAGCTGCTACACCAGGTACAGACACACTGACCCCTGGTACAGACACACTGACCCCTGGTACAGACACACTGACCCCTGGAACAGACACACTGACCCCTGGTACAGACAGCTGATACACCAGGTACAGACACACTGAACCCTGGTACAGACACACTGACCCCTGGAACAGACACACTGACCCCTGGAACAGAGAAACTGACCCCTGGTACAGACACACTGACCCCTGGAACAGACAGCTGTTACACCAGGTACAGACATACTGACCCCTGGAACAGACACACTGACCCCTGGAACAGACACACTGACCCCAGGTACAGACACACTGACCCCTGGAACAGACACACTGACCCCTGGAACAGACACACTGACCCCTGGAACAGACACACTGACCCCTGGAACAGACACACTGATCCCTGGAACAGACACACTGACCCCTGGAACAGACACACTGACCCCTGGTACAGACCCACTGACCCCTGGTACAGACACACTGACCCCAGGAACAGACAGCTGCTACACCAGGTACAGACACACTGATCCCTGGAACAGACACACTGACCCCTGGTACAGACACACTGACCCCTGGAACAGACACACTGACCCCTGGAACAGACACACTGACCCCTGGAACAGACACACTGACCCTGGAACAGACACACTGACCCCTGGAACAGACACACTGATCCCTGGTACAGACACACTGACCCCTGGTACAGACACACTGACCCCTGGAACAGACACACTGACCCCTGGTACAGACACACTGACCCCTGGAACAGACACACTGACCCCTGGAACAGACACACTGACCCCTGGAACAGACACACTGACCCCTGGAACAGACACACTGACCCCTGGTACAGACACACTGACCCCTGGTACAGACACACTGACCCCTGGTACAGACCCTGACCCCTGGAACAGACACACTGACCCCTGGAACAGACACACAGACACACTGACCCCTGGTACAGACACACTGACCCCTGGTACAGACACACTGACCCCTGGAACAGACACACTGACCCCTGGAACAGACACACTGACCCCAGGAACAGACAACACTGACCCCTGGAACAGACACACTGACCCCTGGAACAGACACACTGACCCCAGGAACAGACACACAGACCCCTGGTACAGACACACTGACCCCAGGAACAGACACACTGACCCCTGGAACAGACACACTGACCCCTGGAACAGACACACTGACCCCTGGAACAGACACACTGACCCCTGGAACAGACAGGTGCTACACCAGGTACAGACACACTGATCCCTGGAACAGACACACTGACCCCTGGTACAGACACACTGACCCCTGGAACAGACACACTGACCCCTGGAACAGACAGCTGCTACACCAGGTACAGACACACTGACCCCTGGTACAGACACACTGACCCCTGGTACAGACAGCTGCTACACCAGGTACAGACACACTGACCCCTGGTACAGACACACTGACCCCTGGTACAGACACACTGACCCCTGGAACAGACACACTGACCCCTGGAACAGACACACTGACCCCTGGTACAGACAGCTGATACACCAGGTACAGACACACTGAACCCTGGAACAGACACACTGACCCCTGGAACAGACACACTGATCCCTGGAACAGACACACTGACCCCTGGAACAGACACACTGACCCCTGGTACAGACCCACTGACCCCTGGTACAGACACACTGACCCCAGGAACAGACAGCTGCTACACCAGGTACAGACACACTGATCCCTGGAACAGACACACTGACCCCTGGTACAGACACACTGACCCCTGGAACAGACACACTGACCCCTGGAACAGACACACTGACCCCTGGAACAGACACACTGACCCCTGGAACAGACACACTGACACCTGGTACAGACACACTGACCCCTGGAACAGACAGCTGATACACCAGGAACAGACACACTGACCCCTGGAACAGACACACTGACCCCTGGAACAGACACACTGACCCCTGGTACAGACACACTGACCCCTGGAACAGACACACTGACCCCTGGAACAGACACACTGACCCCTGGAACAGACACACTGACCCCTGGAACAGACACACTGATCCCTGGTACAGACACACTGACCCCTGGTACAGACACACTGACCCCTGGAACAGACACACTGACCCCTGGTACAGACACACTGACCACTGGAACAGACACACTGACCCCTGGAACAGACACACTGACCCCTGGAACAGACACACTGACCCCTGGAACAGACACACTGACCCCTGGTACAGACACACTGACCCCTGGAACAGACACACTGACCCCTGGTACAGACACACTGACCCCTGGAACAGACACACTGACCCCTGGAACAGACACACTGACCCCTGGTACAGACACACTGACCCCTGGAACAGACACACTGACCCCTGGTACAGACACACTGACCCCTGGTACAGACACACTGACCCCTGGAACAGACACACTGACCCCTGGAACAGACACACTGACCCCAGGAACAGACACACTGACCCCTGGAACAGACACACTGACCCCTGGAACAGACACACTGACCCCAGGAACAGACACACAGACCCCTGGTACAGACACACTGACCCCAGGAACAGACACACTGACCCCTGGAACAGACACACTGACCCCTGGAACAGACACACTGACCCCTGGAACAGACACACTGACCCCTGGAACAGACAGGTGCTACACCAGGTACAGACACACTGATCCCTGGAACAGACACACTGACCCCTGGTACAGACACACTGACCCCTGGAACAGACACACTGACCCCTGGAACAGACAGCTGCTACACCAGGTACAGACACACTGACCCCTGGTACAGACACACTGACCCCTGGTACAGACAGCTGCTACACCAGGTACAGACACACTGACCCCTGGTACAGACACACTGACCCCTGGTACAGACACACTGACCCCTGGAACAGACACACTGACCCCTGGAACAGACACACTGACCCCTGGTACAGACAGCTGATACACCAGGTACAGACACACTGAACCCTGGTACAGACACACTGACCCCTGGTACAGACACACTGACCCCTGGAACAGACAGCTGTTACACCAGGTACAGACACACTGACCCCTGGAACAGACACACTGACCCCTGGAACAGACACACTGACCCCAGGTACAGACACACTGACCCCTGGAACAGACACACTGACCCCTGGTACAGACACACTGACCCCAGGTACAGACACACTGACCCCTGGAACAGACAGCTGATACACCAGGTACAGACACACTGACCCCTGGTACAGACACACTGACCCCTGGTACAGACAGCTGCTACACCAGGTACAGACACACTGACCCCTGGAACAGACAGCTGCTACACCAGGTACAGACACACTGACCCCTGGAACAGACACACTGACCCCTGGTACAGACACACTGACCCCTGGAACAGACAGCTGCTACACCAGGTACAGACACACTGACCCCTGGTACAGACACACTGACCCCTGGAACAGACACACTGACCCCTGGAACAGACAGCTGCTACACCAGGTACAGACACACTGACCCCTGGAACAGACAGCTGCTACACCAGGTACAGACACACTGACCCCTGGTACAGACACACTGACCCCAGGAACAGACACACTGACCCCTGGAACAGACACACTGACCCCTGGAACAGACACACTGACCCCTGGAACAGACAGGTGCTACACCAGGTACAGACACACTGATCCCTGGAACAGACACACTGACCCCTGGTACAGACACACTGACCCCTGGAACAGACACACTGACCCCTGGAACAGACACACTGACCCCTGGTACAGACAGCTGCTACACCAGGTACAGACACACTGACCCCTGGTACAGACACACTGACCCCAGGTACAGACAGCTGCTACACCAGGTACAGACACACTGACCCCTGGTACAGACACACTGACCCCTGGTACAGACACACTGACCCCTGGAACAGACACACTGACCCCTGGAACAGACACACTGACCCCTGGTACAGACAGCTGATACACCAGGTACAGACACACTGAACCCTGGTACAGACACACTGACCCCTGGTACAGACACACTGACCCCTGGAACAGACAGCTGTTACACCAGGTACAGACACACTGACCCCTGGAACAGACACACTGACCCCTGGAACAGACACACTGACCCCAGGTACAGACACACTGACCCCTGGAACAGACACACTGACCCCTGGTACAGACACACTGACCCCAGGTACAGACACACTGACCCCTGGAACAGACAGCTGCTACACCAGGTACAGACACACTGACCCCTGGTACAGACACACTGACCCCTGGAACAGACAGCTGCTACACCAGGTACAGACACACTGACCCTTGGTACAGACACACTGACCCCTGGAACAGACACACTGACCCCTGGAACAGACAGCTGCTACACCAGGTACAGACACACTGACCCCTGGAACAGACAGCTGCTACACCAGGTACAGACACACTGACCCCTGGTACAGACACACTGACCCCTGGAACAGACACACTGACCCCTGGAACAGACACACTGACCCCTGGAACAGACACACTGACACCTGGTACAGACACACTGACCCCTGGAACAGACAGCTGATACACCAGGAACAGACACACTGACCCCTGGAACAGACACACTGACCCCTGGTACAGACACACTGACCCCTGGAACAGACACACTGACCCCTGGTACAGACACACTGACCCCTGGTACAGACACACTGACCCCTGGAACAGACACACTGACCCCTGGTACAGACACACTGACCCCTGGAACAGACACACTGACCCCTGGAACAGACACACTGACCCCTGGAACAGACACACTGACCCCTGGAACAGACACACTGACCCCTGGAACAGACACACTGACCCCTGGTACAGACACACTGACCCCTGGTACAGACACACTGACCCCTGGTACAGACACACTGACCCCTGGAACAGACACACTGACCCCTGGAACAGACACACTGACCCCTGGTACAGACACACTGACCCCTGGAACAGACACACTGACCCCTGGTACAGACACACTGACCCCTGGTACAGACACACTGACCCCTGGAACAGACACACTGACCCCTGGAACAGACACACTGACCCCTGGTACAGACACACTGACCCCTGGAACAGACACACTGACCCCAGGAACAGACACACTGACCCCTGGAACAGACACACTGACCACTGGAACAGACACACTGACCCCAGGAACAGACACACTGACCCCTGGTACAGACACACTGACCCCAGGAACAGACACACTGACCCCTGGAACAGACACACTGACCCCTGGAACAGACACACTGACCCCTGGAACAGACACACTGACCCCTGGAACAGACACACTGACCCCTGGAACAGACACACTGACCCCTGGTACAGACACACTGACCCCTGGAACAGACACACTGACCCCTGGAACAGACACACTGACCCCTGGAACAGACACACTGACCCCTGGAACAGACACACTGACACCTGGTACAGACACACTGACCCCTGGAACAGACACACTGACCCCTGGAACAGACACACTGACCCCTGGTACAGACACACTGACCCCTGGAACAGACACACTGACCCCTGGTACAGACACACTGACCCCTGGAACAGACACACTGACCCCTGGAACAGACACACTGACCCCTGGAACAGACAGCTGTTGAACGTTCACTAACGTTCGTCTGGTTGTCAACTAACATTAACTAACATTAACTAACATTAACTAACGTTCGTCTGGTTGTCAGCTAACATTAACTAACATTAACTAACGTTCGTCTGGTTGTCAGCTAACATTAACTAACGTTTGTCTGGTTGTCAACTAACATTAACTAACATTCACTAACATTCACTAACGTTCGTCTGGTTGTCAACTAACATTAACTAACGTTCGTCTGGTTTTCAGCTAACATTAACTAACATTAACTAACGTTCGTCTGGTTGTCAGCTAACATTAACTAACGTTCGTCTGGTTGTCAGCTAACATTAACTAACGTTCGTCTGGTTGTCAGCTAACATTAACTAACATTAACTAACGTTCGTCTGGTTGTCAGCTAACATTCACTAACGTTCGTCTGGTTGTCAGCTAACATTAACTAACATTCACTAACGTTCGTCTGGTTGTCAACTAACGTTCGTCTGGTTGTCAGCTAACGTTCACTAACGTTCGTCTGGTTGTCAGCTAACATTCACTAACGTTCGTCTGGTGGTCAGCTAACATTAAATAACGTTTGTCTGGTTGTCAACTAACGTTAGTCTGGTTGTCAGTTAACATTAACTAACGTTCCTCTGGTTGTCAGCTAACATTAACTAACATTCACTAACGTTGGTCTGGTTGTCAACTAACGTTCGTCTGGTTGTCAGCTAACGTTCACTAACGTTCGTCTGGTTGTCAGCTAACGTTCGTCTGGTTGTCGGCTAACATTAACTAACGTTCGTCTGGTTGTCAGCTAACGTTCACTAACGTTCGTCTGGTTGTCAGCTAACGTAGTCTGGTTGTCAGCTAACATTAACTAACGTTCGTCTGGTTGTCAGCTAACATTAACTAACGTTCGTCTGGTTGTCAGCTAACGTTCACTAACGTTCGTCTGGTTGTCAGCTAACGTTCGTCTGGTTGTCTGCTAACATTAACTAACGTTCGTCTGGTTGTCAGGTAACGTTCACTAACGTTCGTCTGGTTGTCAACTAACATTAACTAACATTCACTAACGTTAGTCTGGTTGTCAGCTAACATTAACTAACGTTGGTCTGGTTGTCAACTAACATTAACTAACATTAACTAACGTTCGTCTGGTTGTCAGCTAACATTAACTAACATTAACTAACGTTCGTCTGGTTGTCAACTAACATTAACTAACATTAACTAACGTTCGTCTGGTTGTCAACTAACATTAACTAACATTAACTAACGTTCGTCTGGTTGTCAGCTAACATTAACTAACGTTCGTCTGGTTGTCAACTAACATTAACTAACATTCAATAACGTTCGTCTGGTTGTCAACTAACATTAACTAACGTTCGTCTGGTTGTCAGCAAACATTAACTAACGTTCGTCTGGTTGTCAGCTAACATTAACTAACGTTCGTCTGGTTGTCAACTAACATTAACTAACGTTCACTAACGTTCGTCTGGTTGTCAACTAACATTAACTAACGTTCGTCTGGTTGTCAGCTAACGTTCACTAACGTTCGTCTGGTTGTCAGCTAACATTAACTAACGTTCGTCTGGTTGTCAACTAACATTAACTAACATTAACTAACGTTAGTCTGGTTGTCAGCTAACATTAACTAACATTCACTAACGTTCGTCTGGTTGTCAACTAACATTAACTAACATTCACTAACGTTCGTCTGGTTGTCAACTAACATTAACTAACATTCACTAACGTTCGTCTGGTTGTCAACTAACATTAACTAACATTCACTAACGTTCGTCTGGTTGTCAACTAACATGAACTAACATTCACTAACGTTCGTCTGGTTGTCAACTAACATTAACTAACATTCACTAACGTTCGTCTGGTTGTCAACTAACATTAACTAACATTAACTAACGTTCGTCTGGTTGTCAACTAACATTAACTAACATTAACTAACGTTCGTCTGGTTGTCAGCTAACATTAACTAACGTTCGTCTGGTTGTCAACTAACATTAACTAACATTCACTAACGTTCGTCTGGTTGTCAACTAACATGAACTAACGTTCGTCTGGTTGTCAGCTAACATTAACTAACATTAACTAACGTTCGTCTGGTTGTCAGCTAACATTCACTAACGTTCGTCTGGTTGTCAGCTAACATTAACTAACATTCACTAACGTTCGTCTGGTTGTCAACTAACGTTCGTCTGGTTGTCAGCTAACGTTCACTAACGTTCGTCTGGTTGTCAGCTAACATTCACTAACGTTCGTCTGGTTGTCAGCTAACATTAAATAACGTTTGTCTGGTTGTCAACTAACGTTAGTCTGGTTGTCAGCTAACATTCACTAACGTTCGTCTGGTTGTCAGCTAACATTCACTAACGTTCGTCTGGTTGTCAGCTAACATTAACTAACATTCACTAACGTTCGTCTGGTTGTCAACTAACGTTCGTCTGGTTGTCAGCTAACGTTCACTAACGTTCGTCTGGTTGTCAGCTAACATTCACTAACGTTCGTCTGGTTGTCAGTTAACATTAACTAACGTTCCTCTGGTTGTCAGCTAACATTAACTAACATTCACTAACGTTGGTCTGGTTGTCAACTAACGCTTAACTTGTCAGCTAATGTTCACTAACGCTTAATCTGGTTGTCAGCTAACGTTAATGTCTGGTTGTCAGCTAACATTAACTAACGTTCGCCTGGTTGTCAGCTAACGTTCACTAACGTTCGTCTGGTTGTCAGCTAACGTAGTCCTGGTTGTCAGCTAACATTAACTAACGTTCGTCTGGTTGTCAGCTAACATTAACTAACGTTCGTCTGGTTGTCAGCTAACGTTCACTAACGTTCGTCTGGTTGTCAGCTAACGTTCGTCTGTTTGTCTGCTAACATTAGTCTGGTTGTCTGCTAACATTAACTAACGTTCGTCTGGTTGTCAGCTAACATTAACTAACGTTCGTCTGGTTGTCAGCTAACATTAACTAACGTTCGTCTGGTTGTCAGCTAACATTAACTAACATTCGTCTGGTTGTCAGCTAACATTAACTAACATTCGTCTGGTTGTCAGCTAACATTAACTAACGTTCGTCTGGTTGTCAGCTAACGTTCACTAACGTTCGTCTGGTTGTCAGCTAACGTTCACTAACGTTCGTCTGGTTGTCAACTAACATTCACTAACGTTCGTCTGGTTGTCAGCTAACGTTAACTAACGTTCGTCTGGTTGTCAGCTAACATTAACTAACGTTCGTCTGGTTGTCAGCTAACATTAACTAACGTTCGTCTGGTTGTCAGCTAACGTTCACTAACGTTCGTCTGGTTGTCAGCTAACGTTCGTCTGGTTGTCTGCTAACATTAGTCTGGTTGTCTGCTAACATTAACTAACGTTCGTCTGGTTGTCAGCTAACATTAACTAACGTTCGTCTGGTTGTCAGCTAAAATGAACTAACGTTCATCTGGGCGTCAGCTAACATTAACTAACATTCGTCTGGTTGTCAGCTAACATTAACTAACATTCGTCTGGTTGTCAGCTAACATTAACTAACGTTCGTCTGGTTGTCAGCTAACGTTCACTAACGTTCGTCTGGTTGTCAACCAACATTAACTAACATTCACTAACGTTAGTCTGGTTGTCAGCTAACATTAACTAACGTTCGTCTGGTTGTCAACTAACATTAACTAACATTAACTAACGTTCGTCTGGTTGTCAGCTAACATTAACTAACATTAACTAACGTTCGTCTGGTTGTCAACTAACATTAACTAACATTAACTAACGTTCGTCTGGTTGTCAACTAACATTAACTAACGTTCGTCTGGTTGTCAGCTAACGTTCACTAACGTTCGTCTGGTTGTCAACCAACATTAACTAACATTCACTAACGTTAGTCTGGTTGTCAGCTAACATTAACTAACGTTCGTCTGGTTGTCAACTAACATTAACTAACATTAACTAACGTTCGTCTGGTTGTCAGCTAACATTAACTAACATTAACTAACGTTCGTCTGGTTGTCAACTAACATTAACTAACATTAACTAACGTTCGTCTGGTTGTCAACTAACATTAACTAACATTAACTAACGTTCGTCTGGTTGTCAGCTAACATTAACTAACGTTCGTCTGGTTGTCAGCTAACATTAACTAACATTAACTAACGTTCCTCTGGTTGTCAACTAACATTAACTAACGTTCGTCTGGTTGTCAGCAAACATTAACCTGTTGCCTCTACTTGGGACGCTTGCGTCCCAACTAGAGCTCTGGAAATGCAAATGCGCTACGCTAAATGCTAATAGTATTAGTTAAAACTCAAAAGTTCATTAAAATACACATGCAGGGTATCAAATTAAAGCTACACTCGTTGTGAATCCAGGCAACAAGTCCGATTTTTAAAATGCTTTTCGGCGACAGCATGAGAAGCTATTATCTGATAGCATGCACCAATACACTACAACAGAAAAGCACAGCAGGGGACGTAAACAAAATAATTAGCATTTCGGCGTTACACAAACCGCACAATAAAATAGAAAACAGTCATTACCTTTCACCATCTTCTTTGTTGGCACTCCTAGATGTCCCATAAACACTATTTGGGTCTTTATTTCGAT
Organism: Oncorhynchus nerka; assembly: GCF_034236695.1. NCBI lineage: Eukaryota > Metazoa > Chordata > Actinopteri > Salmoniformes > Salmonidae > Oncorhynchus > Oncorhynchus nerka. Next base: position 7,557 of record NW_027039808.1, on the reverse strand, counting down.
TAAATCGGGCCATATAAAGCCAAGATATCGTTATATGTAGACTGTGTGATAAACGAAAAAAACAGCGATTTCACAACGTAACGTCATTTTTTAAAATTCAAAAAGTAGACGATAAACTTTCACAAAACACTTCGAAATACGTTTGTAATGCTACTTTAGGTATTAGTAAACGTTAATAAGCGATAAAAATCATCCGTAGGCGATGTAAATATCATTAGCTGTCGTCTTGGAAAAAATTTCAGGAGAGAGCTCTTCCGGAATGATCTGGGCGGAGACCGGAGGTAAGCGGTGCCCCTCTTTCGGTTCAACCAAGAATCAAAGATGATTAAATTCACAAGATACTCGACAACATGGGGATGCTGTGGGAGTTGAATGCTCGGTCTTATCTAATTCGGCTCACTGTTAACAATTGCTGGAAGTGGCGCAAGGATATTTATTTCCATTTTCTGTGATCAGGTTTTCCTGCGCTTTCCGATGTAACGCACGTTATGTAATAGCCACAGTCGTGATTTAACCAGTTTTAAAAACGTCCGAGGGTTTCCTATCCACACATTCTAACCATATGAACGTACTATATTCCTGGCATGAGTAGCAGGGCGCTGAAATGTTGCGCGATTTTTAACAAAATGTTCAAAAAAGTAGAGGGTCGACTGAAGAGGTTAACTAACGTTCGTCTGGTTGTCAGCTAACATTAACTAACGTTCGTCTGGTTGTCAGCTAACGTTCACTAACGTTCGTCTGGTTGTCAGCTAACATTAACTAACGTTCGTCTGGTTGTCAACTAACATTAACTAACATTCACTAACGTTAGTCTGGTTGTCAGCTAACATTAACTAACGTTCGTCTGGTTGTCAGCTAACATTAACTAACGTTCGTCTGGTTGTCAACTAACATTAACTAACATTCACTAACGTTCGTCTGGTTATCAACTAACATTAACTAACGTTCACTAACGTTCGTCTGGTTGTCAACTAACATTAACTAACATTCACTAACGTTCGTCTGGTTGTCAACTAACATTAACTAACGTTCACTAACGTTCGTCTGGTTGTCAGCTAACGTTCACTAACGTTCGTCTGGTTGTCAGCTAACATTCACTAACGTTCGTCTGGTTGTCAGCTGCCTCTTGCCAAATGTTGTCCCTTGTTGTCCCCCAGTACTGTCTCCGTTATCGAGTCGGCATCATCACCTTCCATATGGCCAATCAGAACTCTCCGCCCCTGCTGAATCTCCGGGGTCTTCCCCTGCTGCTACGGACCAATCAGGCGCTCCGAGACGCCTCTGTGATGTCACGTTCGCCCCTCCTCCACCTGACGCGGGCTGAGACGGACCGTGGACCACTCCCTGGCGATGACTGGACCACGTTCTCCTCCAACCACTCCTCCTACCAGGCGGTTGTCCAGACACGGCCCAGGGAGGGAGGCACCGGAGTGGGCAGCGGAGATAATCCAGTCCCTGGTTTGAGTCGGGGCCTACGGGCTACGGTGGTGTTGGACGCGGGGCTTTTTGACGGTGTCCGGAGGGTCGTCTTCGGACACGGTCTGGGATACTGGCTACACAGGCTCCTATTGGTGGACGCTATCACTTACCTCACGGACAGGAAGTTGTCGTTGGGGCTGGAGCGTCACATCCTGGTGGATATCGACGACATCTTTGTTGGGAAGGAAGGAACACGCATGAACACCAAGGATGTTAAGGTAGGAGGAAACAGGGGGGGGCTCCATGAACACCAAGGATGTTAAGGTAGAAGGAAACAGGGGGTGGCTCCATGAACACCAAGGATGTTAAGGTAGGAGGAAATGGGGGGGGGGGGCTCCATGGACACCAAGGATGTTAAGGTAGGAGGAAACAGGGGGTGGCTCCATGAACACCAAGGATGTTAAGGTAGGAGGAAACAGGAGGGGGCGGGGCTCCATGAACACCAAGGATGTTAAGGTAGGAGGAAACAGGGGGGGGGGCTCCATGAACACCAAGGATGTTAAGGTAGGAGGAAACAGGGGGGCTCCATGAACACCAAGGATGTTAAGGTAGGAGGAAACAGGGGGGCTCCATGAACACCAAGGATGTTAAGGTAGGAGGAAACAGGGGGGTGGCTCCATGAACACCAAGGATGTTAAGGTAGGAGGAAACAGGGGGGGCTCCATGAACACCAAGGATGTTAAGGTAGGAGGAAACAGGGGGGTGCTCCATGAACACCAAGGATGTTAAGGTAGGAGGAAACAGGGGGGGGGCTCCATGAACACCAAGGATGTTAAGGTAGGAGGAAACAGGGGGGCTCCATGAACACCAAGGATGTTAAGGTAGGAGGAAACAGGGGGGGGCTCCAAACACCAAGGATGTTAAGGTAGGAGGAAACAGGGGGGCCCATGAACACCAAGGATGTTAAGGTAGGAGGAAACAGGGGGGGGGATGAACACCAAGGATGTTAAGGTAGGAGGAAACAGGGGGGGCTCCATGAACACCAAGGATGTTAAGGTAGGAGGAAACAGGGGGGCTCCATGAACACCAAGGATGTTAAGGTAGGAGGAAACAGGGGGGGGGGGCTCCATGAACACCAAGGATGTTAAGGTAGGAGGAAACAGGGGGGGAGGAAACGGGGGGGCTCCATGAACACCAAGGATGTTAAGGTAGGAGGAAACAGGGGGGGGGCTCCATGAACACCAAGGATGTTAAGGTAGGAGGAAACAGGGGGGGCTCCATGAACACCAAGGATGTTAAGGTAGGAGGAAACAGGGGGGCTCCATGAACACCAAGGATGTTAAGGTAGGAGAAACAGGAAACACCAAGGATGTTAGGTAGGAGGAAACAGGGGGCTCCATGAACACCAAGGATGTTAAGGTAGGAGGAAACAGGGGGGGGTCCATGAACACCAAGGATGTTAAGGTAGGATGAAACAGGGGGGCTCCATGAACACCAAGGATGTTAAGGTAGGAGGAAACAGGGGGGGCTCCATGACACCAAGGATGTTAAGGTAGGAGGAAACAGGGGGGTGGCTCCATGAACACCAAGGATGTTAAGGTAGGAGGAAACAGGGGGGCTCCATGACACCAAGGATGTTAAGGTAGGAGGAAACAGGGGGGGCTCCATGAACACCAAGGATGTTAAGGTAGGAGGAAACAGGGGGGGGCTCCATGAACACCAAGGATGTTAAGGTAGGAGGAAACAGGGGGGGGAACTCCATGACACCAAGGATGTTAAGGTAGGAGGAAACAGGGGGGTGCTCCATGAACACCAAGGATGTTAAGGTAGGAGGAAACAGGGGGGGGGGCTCCATGAACACCAAGGATGTTAAGGTAGGAGGAAACAGGGGGGCTCCATGAACACCAAGGATGTTAAGGTAGGAGGAAACAGGGGGTGGCTCCATGAACACCAAGGATGTTAAGGTAGGAGGAAACAGGGGGGGGGGCTCCATGAACACCAAGGATGTTAAGGTAGGAGGAAACAGGGGGGGGGGCTCCATGAACACCAAGGATGTTAAGGTAGGAGGAAACAGGGGGGGGGCTCCATGAACACCAAGGATGTTAAGGTAGGAGGAAACAGGGGGCTCCATGACACCAAGGATGTTAAGGTAGGAGGAAACAGGGGGAGGGTGCTCCATGAACACCAAGGATGTTAAGGTAGGAGGAAACAGGGGGGTGCTCCATGAACACCAAGGATGTTAAGGTAGGAGGAAACAGGGGGGGGCTCCATGAACACCAAGGATGTTAAGGTAGGAGGAAACAGGGTGGGGGGCTCCATGAACACCAAGGATGTTAAGGTAGGAGGAAACAGGGGGTGGCTCCATGAACACCAAGGATGTTAAGGTAGGAGGAAACAGGGGGGGGGGGTGCTCCATGAACACCAAGGATGTTAAGGTAGGAGGAAACAGGGGGGCTCCATGAACACCAAGGATGTTAAGGTAGGAGGAAACAGGGGGGGTGCTCCATGAACACCAAGGATGTTAAGGTAGGAGGAAATGGGGGGGTGCTCCATGAACACCAAGGATGTTAAGGTAGGAGGAAACAGGGGGGCTCCATGAACACCAAGGATGTTAAGGTAGGAGGAAATGGGGGGGCTCCATGAACACCAAGGATGTTAAGGTAGGAGGAAACGGTGGGGGGTGCTCCATGAACACCAAGGATGTTAAGGTAGGAGGAAACAGGGGGGTGCTCCATGAACACCAAGGATGTTAAGGTAGGAGGAAACAGGGGGGGGCTCCATGACCACCAAGGATGTTAAGGTAGGAGGAAACAGGGGGGCTCCATGAACACCAAGGATGTTAAGGTAGGAGGAAACGGGGGGCTCCATGAACACCAAGGATGTTAAGGTAGGAGGAAACGGTGGGGGAGGCTCCATGAACACCAAGGATGTTAAGGTAGGAGGAAACAGCGGGGGGGGCTCCATGAACACCAAGGATGTTAAGGTAGGAGGAAACAGGGGGTGCTCCATGAACACCAAGGATGTTAAGGTAGGAGGAAACAGGGGGGGCTCCATGAACACCAAGGATGTTAAGGTAGGAGGAAATGGGGGCTCCATGGACACCAAGGATGTTAAGGTAGGAGGAAACAGGGGGGGTGGGGCTCCATGAACACCAAGGATGTGAAGGTAGGAGGAAACAGGGGGGGCTCCATGAACACCAAGGATGTTAAGGTAGGAGGAAATGGGGGGGGGCTCCATGAACACCAAGGATGTTAAGGTAGGAGGAAATGGGGGCTCCATGAACACCAAGGATGTTAAGAAAAATGGAACAAGGAAATGGGGGGCGGGCCTCCAAACGTTGCAGTGTGTCTGAGATTAGACCAGGGCCTTTTGTTTGGCTCACTGCAGTGTGTATTAGTGTGTGTGACAGGGGAGAGGTGTGTGTGTGTGTGCGTGTGTGTGTGACAGGGGAGAGTGTGTGTGTGTGTGTGTGTGTGTGTGTGTGTGTGTGTGTGTGTGTGTGTGTGTGTGTGTGTGTGTGTGTGTGTGTGTGTGTGTGTGTGTGTGTGTGTGTGACAGCGGAGAGGTGTGTGTGACAGACAGGGGAGAGGTGTGTTGCTCTGCAGTGTGTCTGAGATTAGACCAGGGCCTTTTGCTTGGCTCACTGCATTGATCCTGACACCACACAGCCTGCACTCTGGGGAGAAAGGTGTGTGTGTGTGTGCGTGTGTGTGTGTGTGTGTGTTTGCTTAGCTCTGTAGATTAGAATGTCACTACCTGTCAGTGTTTGACATTTTTCCTATAATGCATCAGAAATATGAACATATGAACATGACCTGAACATCTAGGACCTTGGAGAGAGGGGGGGAAGGAGAGAGAGAGAGAAGGAGTGAGGGAGGGAGGGGGAAACAGACACAGAGAGAGGAGGTGAGAGAGAGAGAAAGAGAGAGAGAGAGAGAGAGAGAGAGAGACAGAGAGAGAGAGAGAGAGAGAGACAGAGAGAGAGAGAGAGAGAGAGAGAGAGAGAAGGAGAGAGAGAGAGAGAGAGAGAGAGGGATGGGAGGGAGAGGTGGACAGACACAGAGAGAGGAGAGTGTGAGAGAGAGAGAAGAGAGAGAGATAGATGAGAGAGAGAGAGAGAGAGAGAGGGGGGGGGACAGACACAGAGAGAGAAGGAGAGATTATACTAGCCTGCCCAACACCTCAGACAGAGGGAGAAGGAGAGAAGGTAGAGAGAGATAGATAGAGGGGACAGGAAAGTAGGAGATGGGGAAAGGGAGAAGAATGTCTGAAAAGGGTAGAGATTGAAAGAGATACAGAAAGAGAGAGAGAGACAGACTGAGGACAGCTGGAGAGAGAAAGATGGAGAGAGGATGTTGAGAGATAGAGAAAGAGATGAGGACAGATGGAGAGAGAAAGAGAGACAGATGTTGAGAGAGAGAGAGAGATGAGGATAGATGGAGAGAGAAAGAGACAGATGTTGAGAGATAGATGGAGAGAGATGAGGACAGATGGAGAGAGGAGAGAAGAGGAGGAGGAGAGAGAGAGAGAGATGGGGATAGATGGAGAGAGGAGAGAAATGGGAGGAGAGAGAGAGAGACGGGGATAGATGGAGAGAGAAAGAGAAAGGGGAGAGAGAGAGGAGATGGGGATAGATGGAGAGAGAGACTGAGAGAAAGAGAGAGAGAAAGAGAGAGAGACGGGGATAGATGGAGAGAGGAGAGACAGACTGAGAGAAAGGGAGAGAGACGGGGATAGATGGAGAGAGGAGAGACAGACAGAGAAAGAGAGAGAGATGGGGATAGATGGAGAGAGGAGGCTGAGAGAGAGAGAGAGAGGGGGGATAGATGGAGAGAGGAGAGAAAGGGAGATGGAGAGAGAGAGAGAGAGATGGGGGATAGATGGAGAGAGGAGAGACAGACGTTGAGAGATGGAGAGAGAGACGGGGATAGATGGAGAGAGGAGAGACAGACTGAGAGATAGAGAGAGATAGATGGAGAGAGGAGAGGACTAGAGAGGAGAGAAAGGGGAGGGGAGAGAGAGAGATGGGGATAGATGGAGAGAGGAGAGAAGGGGGAGAGAGAGAGAGAGAGACGGGGATAGATGGAGAGAGAAAGAGAGACAGACAGAGATAGAGAGAGATGGGGATAGATGGAGAGAGGAGAGACAGATGGAGAGAGAGATAGAGAGAGAGATAGATGGCGGGATAGATGGAGAGAGGAGAGACAGACTGAGAGATAGAGAGAGAGATGGGGATAGATGGAGAGAGGAGAGACAGACTGAGAGAAGAGAGAGAGAGATGGGGATAGATGGAGAGAGGGAGAGACAGACGTTGATGAGATAGAGAGAGAGACGAGGGATAGATGGAGAGAGGAGAGACAGACTGAGAGATAGAGAGAGATGGGGATAGATGGAGAGAGGAGAGACAGACTGAGAGATAGAGAGAGAGAGACGGGGATAGATGGAGAGACAGACTGAGAGATAGAGAGAGAGACGGGGATAGATGGAGAGGGAGAGACAGACTGAGAGATAGAAGAGAGAGGCGGGGATAGATGGAGAGAGGAGAGACAGACTGAGGAGATAGATGGAGACAGACTGGGAGAGAGAGAGAGATGGAGAGGAGAGAGAGAGAGAGACAGACGGAGAGATGGAGAGAGATGGAGAGACAGACTGAGAGAGAGAGAGGGGATAGATGGAGAGAGGAGAGAGACAGACTGAGAGATAGAGAGAGAGACGGGGATAGATGGAGAGAGGAGAGACAGACTGAGAGATAGAGAGAGAGATGGGGATAGATGGAGAGAGGAGAGACAGACTGAGAGATAGAGAGAGAGAGATAGAGAGAGATGGGGATAGATGGAGAGAGGAGAGACAGACTGAGAGATAGAGAGAGAGAGACGGGGATAGATGGAGAGAGGAGAGACAGACTGAGAGATAGAGAGAGAGATGGGGATAGATGGAGAGAGGAGAGACAGACTGAGAGAGAGAGAGAGAGACGGGGATAGATGGAGAGAGAGAGACAGACTGAGAGAAAGAGAGAGAGACGATGGGGATAGATGGAGAGAGGAGAGAAAGGAGGAGAGAGAGAGAGAGAGATGGGGATAGATGGAGAGAGGAGAGAAGAGGGGAGAGAAAGAGAGAGAGACGGGGATAGATGGAGAG